>NW_025950738.1:0-13129 GCF_021028975.2 Sphaerodactylus townsendi
TTCCCTACCCCTGCACTATGACATCAGAATCACATGACATGTAGAAAAGGAGCTCCTCTGGGGAAGGCAATTATTTGTGTTGGCAGATGAAGCAGCAAGGATTTAGGGGGAAGCAAGGGTGGAGCGAGTGGGAACAGCACCTGGGGCATGTGTGCGCCCTGCGCCCCTGCCACGCCCCTGCCCACCCCCTCCATGCCCCAGAATACCACACCACATCATCCCCAGAACGCCCCCATCAAGCCCTCGAACCGGCGCATGCCCAGTGCATCACACATCCCCCCCTTGGTGCTACGCCACTGGGGAGAAGACAGAAGAACCTGGGAGGACTGAAGGTCTTTGAGTCTCTCTTCACATGCAAGTCATACAGCAAGTTATACAAAACCAACAAAAATGGTGGCTCTGCAGGAACACATGACCCATCAGGAGGGCCTACGGGACCCACCTGAAGATCCCCACCCATGGGTTAAAGACCAGTGCCCTATGGACGATGGGCAGATCTTTATTTAGTGAATATCATGAATTCCACGTGCCAGGAATGAGCATTGGCCAAAGAAGGACTCCTTTTATCCGTCTTAAACCTCCTGTCAATCAAGCTCTTCCGATGATCCTGAATTCCGGTATTAAGTATTCATGTGAAAGGAACTAAGAAGTCCTCTCTCTTCCCTCCCCTCCACGAAACATTTTTGGAGAGTTTTTCGTGTTCGTTACGGCTGGTCATTCATGCCGAGGCATGTTTCCCCGGCCAAAGGGATTTTCGGACTGTTTTCCAATTGTGCTCCACTGGCGCGTTAATTGGCGATTCCTCTGGAAATCCTTCAGAGGCGTGGCAATCGAAAGTAGATGCCTTTGGGAATTAACACTGCCACAGAGGATTTCCAGAGAAGCAACCAATTAAAAGCTTTTTGTTGATTGCTGTGCTTTGTACCAAACTGAAAGGCCCAATTAGCATGAGTGGCAGGGCAGGACAGCTCATCCTCCCTGGGGCTAGAGATAGCTTCCTACAGGTGCGCTGAGATTAGGCACTGATACTAAAAGAGTGACTCTAGGTTTGCCTGCACAATGACTCGACAAGGTGTTTGGGGAGATAAACATGAATGCATCTAATGATTTTTACTCAATACTACCCAGTGGTGGGATCCAAAAATTTTAGTAACAGGTTCCCTCGCCAGCCCCCCCCCCTCAGCAAAGGGGGCAGAGGCGTACCTAGGCAAACCTGAGCCTTGGGCAAAACCTGAGTTGGATGCCCCCCCCCCATTGGCAGCCACCCCACCACATTTTTTTTTTGCACCAGGTCATTTCTAAATCATCATCACATTATAGAAAATGCCCCAACTCACAAATCTGAACACAGCAATGGTGAAACACACAGGTTCTTTGATAGAGACTGGTGAGATAAAAGGTACAAAAGGCTGAGGATCAATGAATTGCAGTACCTGGAAGGGATTAACCCAGTTCAGGGAGTTACATTATTAGTCGCAATTGCTATATGGCAGTGATGGCAAACCTTTTTGAGACCGAGTGCCCAAATTGCAACCCAAACCCCACTTATTTATCGCAAAGTGCCAACCCGGCAATTTAACCTGAATGCTGAGGTTTTGGTTTAGAAAAAACCAGTTGGCTCCCTCTTCCTCCGCCCCACCCACTCGAGCAGGGGCCAGCCTGCTCTAGCCTCCAGCAAGTGTCTTGTGCACTGCTGTGTGCCTCTTTAGCATCTCTGCCTCCTCTGCGCCCCCTTCCAGGCAGCAGCCACCTGGAGCACAGGCACCAGGCCCACCAGCTGAGTCCTCCCTGCTCACTGCGGTGGCCGCATGTCGTGCTCAGTGGCCCAGGCCAGCCTAGATATGTGTGTGTGTGGGGGGGTGATTTTCCGCCCCCCACATGACAAACTCTGTGTGCCCGTGCCCACAGAGAGGGCTCCGAGTGCCACCTCATAGGTTCGTCATCACTGCTATATGGAACCTTCACGTTCAAAGGCAGTATGCCTCTCGGGGAGGCGAGGGCGTGGAGATGGAAAAGCGGACCCAACTATTAACCCCCTCTTGGCCCACACAAATAATTAGTAACCCCCTCTTGGGAACTGGTGAGAACCTGCTGGATCCCACCTCTGATACTACCCAACAATGGGCCATTCAGAGGAAGACAAAAATTAAATTGGCTGTTATGGTTTTTCGAGGCTGCCTGGCTGGGAGTTTTTGCTCCTGACATTTCAACTGCCAGCCATAAATTCGGTTGAAACGTTAGGAGCAAAAACTCCCAATCCGTGGTCACACAGACCAGAAAAACCCACAATAGCCGGTTGATTCTGGCCATGAAAGCCTTTGAGAATACAAAGACATTAATTGTTAAGTGTGCCGTCATCCCCAAAACACAGAGGACAATGATCAGGGCTTCTCGCGTGCCCGTTCTCACAGCAATCCCTCACAGACGCATTCAAGTGAGTGCTCGTGCTCTTCCACTTGGGCTCACTTGCCTGGCTCCTGGAATTGTCTGTCAAAGAGCAGAAGACTGACTTGGGGAATGTTCTGGAAAGGACAGGCTGCAATTCAGCAGAAACGAATCGGACGTGATGCAAGGCAGGGAGATCAGGTGACAGGGCAGGAACAACAAAATCAGTCTTGCTGTCATAGCATTCCCACAGAAGTAGATTCAATGCGGGATTTGGGGAAAGATCATGATTTTAGTGGTTTTTTAAAAACCTGGAATGAGGGAAATATTGTGGGACAAACCTGCCTGAAGACAGGGAGCCGTGAAAATTTCTTGGCCTAACTGGAATATTTCCCTTGCTCAACCCAGGATATTTGGACTGTGTGCAATTGACGGAAGTCAAGGGAATGAGGAAGCAATCAGCAAGCTAAAATAAACCAATTAAACCTCTTACCATTTGCTGTCCATATAAGTCCATATGATCAGCGTTATTCTGTGCATGAACAGCCTCAGGGGAGATATCGTCAGCCCTGCACTAGCAAATGCAGGAATATTTGGAAGAAGGTGTCCACGGAGGATGTAGTTTCAGGGGAATGTGATATCATTTCCGGGCGCTGTTGTCGCAGTTTCTCCAATCTCTGTGGTGTTTGCCATAGAGACTAAGGACATTCCTAGAGCAGCATGAAGGATGCAACGTTACTTCTGAAAAAAGGGTCAGTGAACATGACTTCCTTCTGGACAACACTCTCAGTAATTGGAGCCTTTTCAGTCTGTATAGTCTTTACTATTGGGGAAATTCCCAGAGTGTAACTATCTATTCTAGGATGTGCTTTCAAATATATCCTAGCTAAAAAATAGGTACAAAGAACAGTCATTTTGGCTCAGATCAGGTGAATCTCAATAAAAACAAATACTTCTTGGAATTCTAGGAGTAATAAAAAGTCAAAATTATAGGAGTGTTTTTGGGTTTTAAGCTCACCCCTTCCTTCTGTCATGGTCCTTCAATTTTTTTAGTGGAAAAAAGGGGAGAAAAGCTTGAGTTGCTGCATTCCTAAGTCAATGTAACTGCTTAAAAAAATCAATGCTGCTAAAAAATATATGTAACCAGCCTGCTATATGCAACCATTGTCGTCGGGGGCATTCTTTCCATGATCTTTACTTTATGGCTTCACATGCTTTGTAGATAACAAGGCTTCCCCTGACACCCTGGCCCCATGAGAAAAAGAGTTACATCCTTTATCTCATGGGGCAGGAAGCCAGGTATCTCCCTTCAGTTATCTGTCGCAGACCTTGGGGTGCCTTAGCTCCAGGAGCTCCAGGAGCTTTGCCAAGCTTTGGTACCTTGATGCCTCATCAATAGATGCTGCTGATCAACACTTCAGAGTCCGTTTATTGCCTTAAGGTTCCAAGACCTAACACTGGCCCTTCCTTCTGTGGGATGCAGAGCCCAACCCAGTACCAATAGACAGAGAATAACTGCAGGGGTTGCTGCTTGGCAAGCCAAAGGGCCCAGCATCAATCCCAGCATCTCCAGCTAAAAGGATCAAGTTGTATATGATGTGAAAGACCCTCATTTGAAATGCTAATGAACTCTGCCAGTTTGAGGAAGCAAGATGAATCTCAATGGACCAAGAGTCTGATTTTTTTTGTAAGGCCGTGTCATCCATCCCAGCAATCTGCCAACTGTTCTCCACTTATTGGGGACCAGGTGGGTTCTACTTCCTGCAGAAGGAAAGCCCAGAGGTTGTGATGCAGCTTCAGAGTCACACCTTCCTTTCCATTTCTTTTTTTTTAGAAAAGTAGAAGAGGAGATTACTTTGGATTGATGCCCTGCTTTTCTCAACCATAAGGGGTCTCAAAACAGCTTACAAACCCCTTCCCCTCCCCACAACAGACACCTTGTCAGGTAGGCGGGGCTGAGAGAGTTTGGAGAGAACTGGGACTGGTCCAAATTACCCAGCAGGCTTCATGGGGAGGAGTGGGGAATAACATGTGGTTCTTCAGATTAGAATCCACTACTCTTAGGCCCATTCCGGACAGCAAACGTATAATGGGTTGCAGTCGTGATAAAGGAAGCAGCGGTGGCATAGGAGGTTAAGAGCTCATGTATCTAATCTGGAGGAACCGGGTTTGATTCCCAGCTCTGCCGCCTGAGCTGTGGAGGCTTCTCTGGGGAATTCAGATTAGCCTGTACATTCCCACACATGCCAGCTGGGTGACCTTGGGCTAGTCACAGCTTCTCGGAGCTCTCTCAGCCCCACCTACCTCACAGGGTGTTTGTTGTGAGGGGGGAAGGGCAAGGAGATTGTAAGCCCCTTTGAGTCTCCTGCAGGAGAGAAAGGGGGGATATAAATCCAAACTCCTCCTCCTCGTCCTCTTCTTCTTCTTCTTCTTCTTCTTCTTCTTCTTCTTCTTCTTCTTCTTCTTCTTCTTCTTCTTCTTCTTCTTCTTCTTCTTCTTCTTCTTCTTCTTCTTCTTCTTCTTCTTGTTTTCCCGTTCGTGTGCATTCTGTGCAGGCAGAAATTGGAGCCCATGGAAACAATCCGGGTTGCTGTCACACCTTTGCATGGAGATGCTTCTCTTTAAAAAAAATATTTCCAGCAACACATGCGTAGCTATGCAGGCATGCAGAAATGAACCCTCGCAGCCATACCAATCGTTCCAAGCCGCAAAATTTTTTTGGAAAAGGGACTTCCCTGCAATGGGTGGGCGATGGTGTGCGGATTCTCCCTGACCGTGGAGGACAGGGTGAAAGGGAAGAAAATAAAGCCTTTCCTGCAGTGGTGGGATCCAAAAAGTTTAGTAACAGGTTCCCATGGTGGTGGAAATCAAACTGTGACGTAGCGCCAATGGGGCTGGGCGGGGCACGATGGGGGCATAGCCGGGCTCCAGGGGGGGGGCATTCCTGGGAGGGGCTGTGGCAAGGATGCAGCCGCTGCGCCGGTCCTTGGGCGGGAAACAAATGCACGCAGGCGCAGGCTGCCACGCACACCGTTGCACCTCCTGCTAGACTGCTTCAAGTTCTGCGCGCTACTGCTGAGAGGAGGGGCGTAAATAAGGCAAAAATCACGTGGCAAAATCACCCATTAGTAACCCCCTCTCGGCACACACAAATAATTAGTAACCTACTCTCGGGAACCTGTGAGAACCTGCTGGATCCCACCTCTGCTTTCCTGCCTGGCTGTTCACTCGGGAGTGGCTCCAACCCAGGATTTTTCAAAAGGATCGCTTGTTTAGCAATTTTTTTAAGGGTTGGAGGAGATAAAATGGGGCAGATTCATTTTGGGAGCAAGACCCATGCAAAGTCCACCCCCACCCCCCATGGGTTATATAGCATCCTACACCTGTGTTCCTCGGCCCATGCAGAATGGACTTAATGACTACACCACATGTAGTAAGAAAATGGCTTTTTTAATCTGGAAAAAACAAACTTATTCACAACCCAGTCCCCCGATTTTACCTTTAAAAACTCCCCTAGAAGTTTATTGTGATAATCACAGAAGAAGAATGATAATATACTCTATAAGGAAATGATCAATTAGTAAGAGAAAATTAAATTATGGCAAGAGATAAAGGAGGAGAGCAAGAGAATACAATGGTTGATATATTTTCAGTTGGCATCTAGACTCAGAAGAGAATTAAAACTACATGGAGGAATATTACGTAAAATGTCAAACATTTAGAAAAAGAGATTACTTTGCAGAAATGACACTTGATGGGAAGAATATATAAGATCTTGCTTAAATACAAAACAGAAACAGAACAGGTAAAGGTCTGCATGGTAAAATGGATGCAAACCTTCAAAGAGGATATCACTTTTAAGAACATAAGGTAGAGCCTGCTGGATCAGACCAGAGTCCATCTAGTCCAGCTCTCTGCTACTCGCAGTGGCCCACCAGGTGCCTTTGGGAGCTCACGTGCAGGATGTGAAAGCAATGGCCTTCTGCTGCTGCTGCTCCCAAGCACCTAGTCTGCTAGGGCATTTGCAATCTCAGATCAAGGAGGATCCAGATTGGTAGCCATAGATCGACTTCTCCTCCATACAATGGGAAACCCAGTTCTCCAGATTAGAGTCCACCACGTTTAACCATGTACCACACTGGCTCTCTTTAAAAACTCGAAAGAGCCACGGAGTGTAATTTCCCTTTATATTTCAGATTTGGGTTTTCTACAGGGAATGCTTTTCAACCGTTGAAATTCCCAAACTTGAATTTCTCCCCACACTCCTCGAATGATCAAGGCTCGGTCTGAGAACGGGGGCTTGCTACCATTTGGCCAACAGCAATATCAGGGTCTGGTCAGTGCAGGATGGGAAACCTCTTGGAAGTCCGCCCCCTTTGATTGTATTCTTACACCGTGCGGCATTTTGACTCCCGCTGTTTTTCTTTATGATTGTCACCTGGGGATGTAATTGCCCTTGGATTATCTTGCCATTGTTTTATTGCACTTCCTAATCTTTTTGTAAACTGTCTCAGGAACCTGGTGTTCAGAGGCATCCTACAAATGTATTCAAGGAATGATGAACAAAGAGCATAGTAATTGGGCACCCTTCATGCCAGGAAGTCCATTACAATAATACAAGGTTGTGTTTTGGCTGGTTTCCCAAACTGTAAGGTGCCCAGCTGAATCTCCCATCCAGCTTTGGGTGCCCACGCAGCAACTGGCCAGTGGCGAATACATTTCTATCTGGGGAGCATTACCATGCAGATTAGTCAAAAAGAAGATTAACATAAATGGCCCGCAGCCATCATGGGGGCTGAGTTCGAGAGAAGGGAGTTCCCTTCCAAACACAATGAGGAAAGGGATGTTGTGAAAGGTTGCAGTCATCCAGCTTACACAGACGGTTTGGAGGGTTGGGCTTTGGCACGGTATAAAAAGGACTTGCCCTCCTTGCAGCTACAATCCACACTAATCCAGTACTGTGAATCGTTGGGTAAGTCAATTTGTCTTCACACTAGCCAGTAATTGTACTGTGTGGTAGTCGTGGGGTGGGTGCTATAGCGATGGGATGGTTTATTTGCGTAAACGTGCTGCGCCTGATTCTTGTGTGCAGTGGTGGTACTAATGGTAGTAATACCAACGGTACTACCAATAGTACTACCAATAGTGATGGCAATCGCTAGGATGGCCAACTGCTGGAGATCTTGGGGTGGTGCCTATGAAAGGGGGAATTTGGAGAGAAATTTCCCCTCAGAATGTTATGTTTTGGAGTCTGAATCTGAAGCCGTCATTTTCTTCAGGCAAACCGTTTTCTGTCGTTTCGAGATGGGTTGTAATTTCAGGAGATCTCCAAGTCCCGCCTGGAGATAGCAACCCTATCAATAGTAATATTAGTAATAATAGTAATAATACCTAGCAGATGTTGGAGTCGTAGACCACTCCCTTCCGTGCTATTTTATTTCAAAATTTCCTTTCCAGGGCCCCTTCCGCACACGCAAAATAATGCGTTTTCAAACCACTTTCACAACTGTTTGCAAGTGGATTTTGCCATTCCGCACAGCTTCAAAGAGCACTGAAGGCAGTTTGAAAGTGCATTATTCTGCATGTGCGGAAGGAGCCCAGGAGATTTCTAAAAAGAAACTGAAATATATAGGTTTATAGGTCAACCTGGGCATGGGTAAAAGCGGAATTGCAGTAGTAACTATTGCTGAGAGTCACAGACGTTTATGAGAGTCACAGAGAGTGATACTTTATTGGTGGCAGTAGTACTACTGTTAGTTGTTATGATTAATGATGATAATAAGAAGAGCATCACCATTGCAAGTACGCTTGTGGCCAATACAAATGCTCGGTACAATGCTGCCTAAGGAAGCATTACTCATAGCAACATAGTGCTTTTCCCACGGGTAATACTGGTGCTGGAGTTTGCAGTAGTAGTTGTATCCGATAGCAATGATCGTTGTTTAGTTGTTTAGTTGTTTAGAAAGTAATAACAGCGGGTGGAGGTAACAGCTTTATTTGCAACGTGGTTTCTGCAAGAACATCACGAGCCCAATAGACTTTTTGTGTGCGTGCTGTCAAGTCACTGGTTGACTTATGGTGACCTCATAGGGTTTTCAAAGCAAAGGGTGTTCAGAGGTGACTCCCCATTGCCTGCCTCCGCAAGACAACCCTGGTTTTCTTTGGAGGTCTCCCATGCAAATACTAACCAGGATCAAAGTTGAGAATATGTGACTGACCCAAGATCACCCTGCAAGTTCTCATGGAAGAGTGGGGATTCAAATCTGGGTTTCCTAGATCCCGGTCCAGCACCTTTAGAACTAGCCTGCTGGATCAGACCAGAGTCCATCTAGTCCAGTCTCTGCTACTCGCAGTGGCCCACCAGGTGCCTTTGGGAGCTCACGTGCAGGATGTGAAAGCAATGGCCTTCTGCTGCGGCTGCTCCTGAGCACCTGGTCTGCTAAGGCATTTGCAATCTGAGATCAAGGAGGATCCAGATTGGTAGCCATAGATCGACTTCTCCTCCATAAATCTGCCCAAGCCCCTTTTAGAGCTATCCAGGTTAGTGGCCATCACCACCTCCTGTGGCAGCATATTCCAAACACCAATCACACGTTGCGTGAAGAAGTGTTTCCTTTTATTAGTCCTAATTCTTCCCCCCAGCATTTTCAATGAATGCCCCCTGGTTCTAGTATTGTGAGAAAGAGAGAAAAATTTCTCTCTGTCAACATTTTCTACCCCATGCATAATTTTATAGACTTCAATCATATCCCCCCTCAGACGTCTCCTCTCCAAACTAAAGAGTCCCAAACGCTGCAGCCTCTCCTCATAAGGGAGGTGCTCCAGTCCCTCAATCATCCTCGTTGCCCTTATAAACATTTTAAAGGCAAAAAGGATAACCTCAGATAAATACATATTGTTACTGGCTCTGAATTATTTCCATAACAAAGCTTGCAAGCTCTTCACAAAAAACAGAATCAGAGTTATTCAACAAGAGAAATAATCTAATCAAATATGTTAACTCAGATTGGAAGAGAGGATGTAGATTGACATATTTAGATCTAATTTTAGCAAATTTAGTGCAATGTAATAGCTGGTGAGCCAATGTTTCAACTACGTTAGAATTACAGCTACAGCTTGTTTATCAAGGACTAAATTTGTTTATCAAGGACTAAATTTGGAAAATGAGACCATAACAAACCTCTGTCCATGTTTTATCCTGGGGACATTTTGGAGGTAGCGTTGAAGGTGGTTTTTTTTTTTCCATGTTAGGATAGATTACTAGCATCTACGGTCTTCCGTTTAGTGCCCCCACAACCTGCCCCATCCCTCTGAATGGCTTGGATTCCACCAGATCTGTTCTTGTAATGGTGGCACCTTCTTCGAGCACAAGGCACCAAGAGGAGGAAAGTGCTAGTGTTGGTTGGGCAGGACCTGGGGAAGCCATGCCTATGCCCAGTCTCTGAAGCATATGTGGGCTGATTCACTTTGGATGTTGTGGGTTTTCTGGACAGTATGGCCATGTTCCAGCAGTATTTTCTCCTGATGTTTCGCCTGCATCTGTGACTGGCATCTTTCCCCACCTATCTCTGGTTGTAGTCCCCTCACCACCATAATTAAAATTGGAATGCATTCTTCTGAATATGCCAGCCACAGATGCAGGTGAAATGTCGGGAGAAAATACTACTGGAACACGGCCATACAACCCAGAAAACCCACAACATCCTAGTGATTCTGGCCGTGAAAGCCTTCGACAATACACCGATTAATTTTGTCACTGGTTGCACTGCACTGCATTTACCTGTAACAAATGAGGGGTGGCTCCCATGTTCCCTGCGAGCTTCGCAGCCACGCAGGCACCGTATTGGTGCCGCGCAGGTTGGGTGGCTGCCCAGAATGGAAAGCTCTTGCTGGTTGCTGAGTTCTGCACAGCAAGAGCAAGCTTTTTCAGAGTAGTATGAAGGCCCTAGAAGGACCTGGGTGGCTCCCAAGTGCAGAAAGATTCCAAGCAGTCACTTTTAAGTCCGGCAGCATCTTAGAGACCCATGAGATTTTCAATGCATAAGCTTTCGAGAGTCAAAGCTCTATCCTATTATCATGGGTCTTTAAGGTTCTCTAATCTGGGGAACTGGGTTTGTTTCCCTGCTCCTACCCATGAAGCCTGCTGGGGTGACCTTGGGCTAGTCACATTCAGCCTGCCCCAACTCAGTGGCTCCGGACATGGAACCATTCATTCTTCTGCTATCGTCAGATTTCAAGTCAATCCCTAATTACAACAGGTTATACCATGGTCCAGGCTAGCCTGATCTTGTCGGACCTCAGATGCTAAGCAGGGTCAGCACTGGTTAGTAAGAACATAAGAACAAGCCAGCTGGATCAGACCAGAGTCCATCTAGTCCAGATCTCTGCTACTCGCAGTGGCCCACCAGGTGCCATTGAAGCTCACATGCAGGATGTGAAAGCAATGGCCTTCTGCGGCTGTTGCTCCCGAGCACCTGGTCTGCTAAGGCATTTGCAATCTCAGAACAAAGAGGATCAAGATTGGTAGCCATAAATCGACTTCTCCTCCATAAATCTGTCCAAGCCCCTTTTAAAACTATCCAGGTTAGTGGCCATCACCACCTCCTGTGGCAGCATATTCCAAACACCAATCACACGTTGCGTGAAGAAGTGTTTCCTTTTATTAGTCCTAATTCTTCCCCCCAGCATTTTCAATGGATGCCCCCTGGTACTTGGATGGGAGACCACCAAAGAAGTCTGAGGTTGCTGTGCAGAGGCAAGTGATGGAAAACCACCTCTGTTTGTCTTTTGCCTTGACCTGGATAGCCTGATCTTATCATACCTTTGGACACAAAGCAGGGCTGGTTCTCGTCATTACTTGGGTGGGAGACCACCAAGGAAGTCTGGGGTTTCTGTGCAGAGGCAGGCAATGGGAAACCGCCTCTGTCTCTTGCCTTGACCTGAATAGCCCAGGCTAGTCTGATCTTGTCAGATCTTGGACACTAATCAGGTCTGCCCCGGTTGGTATTTGGGTGGGAGACCATCAAGAAAGTCCCAGTTGTTGGGCAGGCAGGCAGGCAATTACAAACCTCCCTTGTTTGTCTCCTGCCTGGATCTGAATAGCCTAGGCTAGCCTGATCTTGTCAGACGTTGGCCACTACGCAGGGTCAACCTAGCTCCGTGGTGGCGAACCTTTGGCACTCCAGATGTTATGGACTACAGTTCCCATCAGCCCCTGCCAGCATGGTCAATTGGCCATGCTGGCATGGTGCTGATGGGAATTGTAGTCCATAACATCTGGAGTGCCAAAGGTTCACCACCACTGACCTAGCTAGTACTTGAATGGGAAACCACCCAGAATGTCTAGGGTTGCTGTGAAGAGGCAGTCAATGTCAACCTATTCATGCTAATCCCTTGCCTTAAAAATCTTACTTGATCACCAAAAAACAGCTGGGACTTTACAGCACTTTCCATCTCCAGACTTCCCCGCCCATCTCTGGTTGTAGCCTCCTCACCCCCCACAATTAAAATTGGAACACTTTTTGGAAGATGCGTATTATCATATGCAGGTGAATCATCATGAGATGGAAGTCCAATGAGAAAGTTTATTGCAGTGCTCCTGCATTCCATTCTAGGCATATAGATAATAATCTTGGGAGGGTGTTCTTGGACAGTCATAGAAATTGCCATGGAATGAAAGAATGGAAATGGCCTCCTCCCGCTGGAATATTGATCAGACTGCGGGAAGGGGCTGTGGCTCACTGGCAGAATATCTGCTTCACATGCAGAAAGTCCCAGGTTCTCTCCCCGCCACGTCCAGTTAAACAGGACTAGGCAGTAGGTGATGAGAAAAGACTGTTCTCTACCTTGGATGCTGGAGAGCAGGTGCCAGTCAGAGTAGACAAGATCCTCACTGATGGGGCCAGTTACCTGATTCAATATAAGACACCTTTGTAAGACTTGGGAATTATTGGGAAGGCCATGGTTTAAAAATACCGAGTTGTGAAGCAAACCTGGCTTGAGATTTCTCTCAGCCTAACCCACCTCACAAGGTTCTGGAGAAGATCAAGTGGAAAAGGGGAAGCACCACGTACAGCAGAGTGAGAGCTTAAGAGCCAGTGTTATGTAGTGGTTAAGAGCACAGGACTATAACCTGGAGAAGCAGCTTTGATTCCCCACTGTTCCACATGAAGCGTGCTGGGTGATCTTGGGCCGGTCACAGTTCTTTCTGAACTCTCTCTGCCAATGCGGAGGCTGGCAATGGCAAAGCACTTCCGAGCGTCTCTTGCCTTGAAAATCCGATCAGGTTGCTACAAGTCACATGTGACTTGACTGAACTTTCCAGCACCACCATAGACACGCCCCCAAGGCCATTGGAGGATAGGCTGGAAAAAAAAAGAAAAAGGATGGATGGGTGTGGGAGGAGAAGGGACAGAAATTTTAACGTGCTAATTGTCACATTTGCTTATAAAGATATGTCTATAATATTCATATTGGTTTTATCTATATAAGCAACCAGCATAATAAAAAAAATGGATCTTAATGTTCAGTAAAATAGTGACACAAAGTTGAGAGAGAACCTTCCATCTTATTTCATCTAACAATCTTCTTTTTAGTTATTTAATTAACACCCACTGGTATTTATCAAACACACCATTATTCACAGCCTTGATTGCTAAAATACTAAGTATTAACCTAATCATTCATTTTCCCTGAGTCTATTTTAGTCCCCATTAGTATTGTTATTTATTATTATCATTATCCT
>NW_025950739.1:0-13127 GCF_021028975.2 Sphaerodactylus townsendi
CCTCAACTATTGACCTGGTTGCCTTCTTTGTTACTCACAGACAATGTTTCTTCACCCACCCTGGACACTCCAACAGATATATATATACTCCACTTGCTTTCCCAACATCAGATCCTCTGAAGATGCCAGCCACAGATGCAGGCGAAACGTCAGGAGAGAATGCTGCTAGAACACGGCCATACAGCCCAGAAACCACACAGCACCCAAGACAACTAAATGCTGCAGATAAATAGGCAAGGGGGAACGGAGTGAGCCCAGAAAATCATGTTTTCTCTCCAAAATACTGACAACAGAGCAGGGAGCCCTATTTGCTTTAGCAGAGCTGAGAACTAGTTTTGATTAGTAAACATGACCGGAGAGTGAAGGGTTAACCCTCTGCCTTTACACCCTTTCCTGCATGGCCCCAAGGCAAGTTGAGGCTACGTGAGCCTGCAGTTTGCAATTTATGAACATACAACTTCGATCTCTTTTATTTTTGCCCTTAATTGCTCATGTGTGCGGACGATACTGATGAAGGTTTCGCTGATTTGTTGTTGATTATTTAAAAGCGCAGATAATTAATTGCCAATCTTTGAATGGTATGGGATGTTGATCTTATTCACGAATTAAAAAAAAATACTATGGCATGGTATCTTTTATT
This sequence comes from Sphaerodactylus townsendi, assembly GCF_021028975.2. NCBI lineage: Eukaryota > Metazoa > Chordata > Lepidosauria > Squamata > Sphaerodactylidae > Sphaerodactylus > Sphaerodactylus townsendi. Next base: position 641 of record NW_025950739.1, read on the forward strand.
TTCTTTCTTCGGTATGCATGAGTAAAATAATGCCCCTTAGAGAGATTGCTCCCAGTGAGTGGTCAGCCTCTGGATTGGCGAGGCCTGGTATAAGTTCTAGGATTCTGGCCTGGCCTGTTGTTTGCTCAGGAGTAATTTCTTGCTGCGCTTCTGACGGCAGGCCAAACCCAACTTCTGACTGCTTGGGAAGGAATGGATTTGATGCTGAGCCGTTTGCAAACAAGAAGAGTTTGGATTTATACCCCGCCTTTCTCCGGTAAGGAGACTCGAAGCAGCTTACAAACTCCTTCCCTTCCTCCCCCCCGCCCCCAGCAAACACCTTGTGAATCAGGTGGGGCTGAGAGAAGAAGAAGAAGAGTTTGGATTTATATCCCCCCTTTCTCTCCTGGAGGAGACTCAAAGGGGCTGACAATCTCCTTGTCCTTCCCCCCTCACAACAAACACCCTGTAGAACAGGTGGGAGCTGAGAGAGCTCAAAGAGCTGTGACAAACCCAAAGGTCATAGCTGGCGTGTGTGGGGAGTGCACAGGCTAATCTAGATTCCCAGATAAGCCTCCCACGAAGCTCAAGCGGCAGAGCTGGGAATCAAACCAGTTCCTCAGATTAGATACACGCTCTTTCCAGCTCTCGCCACTTGGGGACCTGCCGAGAGAAACTGTAGCCCACAGTCACTCAACAGGCTTCACGTGGAGGTGCGGGGAATCAAACCTGGTTCTTCAGATTAGCGCTCTTAATCCCTCCTCCACACTGGCTCTCTTAGCTTCCAAGATCTGGTGAAATCAGCCGAGGCCCACCAGGCCACTCGGGTCCGCGGATGCGAGATGCCGGAAATGTTTGCCGAGATCTGTCCGCATGTCGGGCCATCATAATTAACCCCCACACCATCTTGTAGTCAAGGTCTGAGGCTGAGAAAGTAGGAGTCTGTGTAAGACGGGTCTGCAAGACAGTTATTGCGCTGGCAGGGGCTGATGGGAATTGTAGTCCATGAACATCTGGAGAGCCACAGGTTGCAGACCCCTGGTGTAAGACAATCTCTACTGAGGTCCTAGTGAAGGTGAAATTCTCTTGGGAAATAACCTGTTTCCTATTCATCCTCTTGTTCCCCCAATAGATCAGTACCATTCGAAGAAGGGGTGGAGGAGGAGGAGTTTGGATTCATATCCCTTCTCTCTTGCCTGTCAGGAGACTCAAGGTGGCTTATAAACTCCTTTCCCTTCCTCTCCCCACAACAGACACCTTGAGGAGGTGGGTGGGGCTGGGAGAGTCCTGCGGGGGAGCCTTCTTGACTAGCCAAGGTGTGGTGTGAGCACTTCTGATTCACCAGATAAGCCTCAGCCGCACTCAGGTGGAGGAGTGGGAATCAAACCTGGTTCCCTATCCAGATTAAAACCACCTGCTCTTAACCACTACACCATGCTGGATAGCTCTGTGTGTGCTGCAGTGTGTATCCTGGCTGTGCATGTATTTTCTTTGCCTGTATAGAAGTGGATTGTCACCTGCGGTTGGGAATGGTATCGGCTGGAGGACAGGGATCTATGATTGGCGTGTCAAGACAGCTCCCGAGCCAGTTTATAAGGCGATCAATGCCTCGTGCATACTACGGGACTGCCCTATTAGGCTGGTATGATGGATGGGGCTGACCCCAAATGTGGGCCCCAGTTTCCCAAAGGCCGGGCAATCCTCTGCCACCATTTAAAAACCAACCCACTTCAAGGCGGACGAAAACTAACTTCTTCTCAATATGTGTTGATTTGAGGCCGCTGGATGGGTTTGTTATCTACTCCAAGCTGATGGGACAAAGTCAATGTGGAATGCACTGAGAATGAGGCAGGGGGTTACTGAAATGGGGATTTGCATGCGTTTTATTTCGCTCGTGAACCCCAGATAGCAGAAGAGGCAATGAGTTTATTTCGAGAGCGTTAAGTCGTAATGATTGCGAATGGTGATTTCACAGAGCCAGGCCCTGCTTATTCAGTAATCAGTCATCACCTGGTCATTTCAGGTAACCGCTGATCACGTGTGAAACTCTTAATATGGCGAAGTCTTTGCAATCTTCAAGTGCTGAATTGTGCGAAGTATATGAAGGCGCTTTCCATACGAGTCACCTACAACGTTGGCAGGACATTTTCGATCCCACCTACTCCCCAGTGTGGTGTAGGGGTTAAGAGCAGGTGGATTCTATAATCTGGAGACCCGGGTTTGATTCCACATTCTTACATTCCGGCTAGGTGACCTTGGGCTAGTCACAGTTCTTCGGACCACTCTCAGCCCCGCCTACCTCCCAAGGTGTGGCAGAGTCTTATCCGGAGAACCGGGTTTGATTCCGCACTCCTACATTCCTGCTGGGTGTAGCCGCAGTCTGTGATGAAAAGGAATTCTCTCCACTGTCATTACTTCCGTTCCTCCTCTCGGCACACCTGGCACAAAGCGAAGTGCAGTCTAGTTCAGGGTAGGGAACCATAAACCGAGAGCATGCGGCCTCTGCCCTTGCACTGTGGCTCCACGAGAGCCAGGCACCGGCCCCATCCTTGCCTGCCATACCACCGGAGCAGCCAGGCCGAAGCGCATTCCTCTGCTTCTCAGAATGGCCGAGGTAAAAAAAAAAAAAAAAAAGGTAAAAAAACCCTATATATATAGTGTTATCTTTATTTTAAACATCAAAAATTATTTGCGGCTCCAAGTGTTTTCTTTTCCCGTGGAAAACGGGTCCAAATGGCTCTTTGAGTGTTAAAGGTTCCCTACCCCTGATCTAGTTGCAGGCAGAAAGGCAGCCAAGGAACTGCAGCTCTACTGCCAGCAGGTGGCGCTCTGTGACACACCTGTGGACCAAGTATCTAAAAGGTCAAGATGCCGCTAAATAGAAGACTGCTAAACATCAAAAAGACACATCTACTAATTACAAATTAAAATCATCTGAAAAGGGACTACTAAATAGAAAACTGCTAAGTATTAAAAAGACACATCTATTAATTACAAATTAAAATCATCTGAAAAGGGACCGCTAAATAGAAAACTGCTAAATATCAAAAAGACACATCTATTAATTACAAATTAAAATCATCTGAAAAGGGACTGCTAAATAGAAAACTGCTAAATATCAAAAAGACACATCTATTAATTACAAATTAAAATCATCTGAAAAGGGACTGCTAAATAGAAAACTGCTAAATATCAAAAAGACACATCTATTAATTACAAATTAAAATCATCTGAAAAGGGACTGCTAAATAGAAAACTGCTAAATATCAAAAAGACACATCTATTAATTACAAATTAAAATCATCTGAAAAGGGACTGCTAAATAGAAAACTGCTAAGTATCAAAGGAACGCATCTATTGGTACAAAATTAAAATCATCTGAGGGACTGCTAAATAAGCTTGCTAAAATTATAAAAGACACATCTATTAATTACAAATTAAAATCATCTGAAAAGGGACTGCTAAATAGAAAACTGCTAAATATCAAAAAGACACATCTATTAATTACAAATTAAAATCATCTGAAAAGAGACCACTAAATAGAAAACTGCTAAATATCAAAAAGACACATCTATTAATTACAAATTAAAATCATCTGGAAAGGGACTGCTAAATAGAAAACTGCTAAATATCAAAAAGACACATCTATTAATTACAAATTACAATCATCTGAAAAGGGACCGTTAAATAGAAAACTGCTAAGCATCAAAAAGACAAATGTATTCATGACAAATTAAAATTAGCTGTGTTTGTTAAAGGGCCGTAATAGCCTGCCTTATGTACACAACATCACAAATACAATACACAGAGAGGTCCTACGGGACACGCTTTTGGCCCATTTCTGCCTACTGGCCTTCCTCAATGGCCAAAAGTAATACAATAATACAGTGTTTAGCCACCAGATTATAAATAACAATTATGACATTTTTATGACTAAGACCAATGATTAGAAAGCTGTATGGTCGAAGGCTTTCACAGCCGGAATCACTAGAATGTTGTGGGTTTCCCAGGTTGTATGGCCGTGTTCCAGCAGTATTTTCTCCTGAATTTGTCAGGAGGAAATTACTATAGATTATGGTCCTTCTAACAGGCTCCCACAACAATACTAATGAGAGTTGTTTAAAACTGGCTCAGCTGGTGCACAGTGGGGAAGGATTATGTGATGGGGTATAAGTTCTGTCCACCTCACAGGGGGGTGAGGAACATTTTGGGTTGTTTAATGAAGACGTAAGGGAGCCACAGAGAGAAACACATCTGTGGCGTAGGAGGTTAAGAGCTCGTGTATCTAATCTGGAGGAACCGGGTTTGATTCCCAGCTCTGCCACTTGAAGCTAATGGAGGCTTATTTGAGGAATTCCAGATTAGCCAGTTCCCACTCCCCACACACATCAGCTAGGTGACCTTGGGCTAGTCACAGCTTCTCAGAGCTCTCTCAGCCCACCACCTACACTCCCACAGGGTGTTTGTTGTGAGGGGAAGGGCAAAGGAGATTGTAAGCCCCTTTGAGTCTCCTACAGGAGAGAAAGGGGGGATATAAATCCAAACTCTTCTTCTTCATCATCTCACCGTAACATACCTCTAAAGATGCTAGCCATAGATCCGGACGAAACGTTACGAGCAAAAATCACTGGCCCATGGCCACAAAACCCGGAAAACCCACAACAGTTGGTTGATTCCAGCTGCGAAAGCCTTCAACAACATATTAACGTGATTGATATGACTGTTTTTTTTTAATTCAGTTTTTATTTACTACAGTTTACTCTTAACTAAAAGATTGTGTGCGTGCAGCAAATAGCGATATATAATTTATTTCTTGGGTCCTAACATTGTTGGTTTCCATCTTATTAGTCAGATTGGATTTCACCCCTTTGTTCTAAATCCAGACCCCTCCATTATTCCACGTTGCTCACTGGAGGAAAATCTCTAAGCTTGTAATTCCAAGCAGATGCTTTACATAGAACTGCCCGTGCGTTTCATCGGCCCGGGCAGCAGGCGGCTGATACGTTCTTTTCCCCATCAGAATTCATAAACGATATGTTTCGCTACTTTGCTGGTTTTCATTTTCTCAGCAAACATCTCTTCAAACATCCGGTTCTGCTTGGGGGTGAAATGGTTTTTCCAGTCACCGACAGCCCCTGAGGAATTAAGGAGGTAAAATGAAAGCTTCAGCTAAGCAGAAAGGAACCGTCTGAGTCAAGATGGCCAAACAAATCATCGAGTCCTAGAGCTGGAAGAGACCTCAAGGGCCACCCAGTCCGATCCCATGTCGTGCAGGAAGAGAAAGCATTCCAGACAGAGGGTCACCCAGCCTCTGTTGAAGAACTTCAAAAGGAGACCACTCCACCACCGACGGAGACAGTGAATTCCACTGTCGAACAGCCCTTACCGTAAGGAAGTTCTTCCTAATGTTTAGATGGAATCTCTTTTCTCATCATTTGAATCTGTTACTCTGGCCCCTTCCGCACGCGCAAAATAATGCGTTTTCAAACCACTTTCACAACTGTTTGCAAGTGGATTTTGCCATGCCACACAGCTTCAAAGAGCACTGAAAGCAGTTTGAAAGGGCATTATTTTGCATGTGCGGAATGAGCCTCTGTGTCCTAGTCTCTGGAGCACCAGAAAACAACCTTGCTCCCCCTTCAAATATTTAAACATGGCTGTCATGTCAACCCTTAACGCGCCCTTCTCTAGACAAAACATACCCAGCTCTCTAAGTCCTTTCTCATAGGCCAGGGGTCTGCAACCTGTGGCTCTCCAGTTGTCCATGGACTACAAATCCCATCAGGTGGGATGGGAATTGTAGTCCATGAACATCTGGAGAGCTACAGGTTGCAGACCCCTGTCATAGGCCATCAATTCCAGATCTTTTACCATTTTGGTCCTTCTTGAATTATGGCACCCAGATCTGGATTCAGTATTGCAGGTGATATCTGACCAACGCAGAATAGAGTGATTCTGTTATTTTCCTCGATCTAGACCCATGGTGGCGAACCTTTGGCACTCCTGTAGTGACCCTTGGTCAGCGTAAAAGGCGAAGACGAGGCAGCGGAGATAACATCTGGTGGGAGATAGCCAGCAGCGGGGCGGAGGTCCGTGTTCATGAGGTCTCCCGTCTCTGCGGTTCCTGGCACCTTTATTGTTACTCTATGAGTGTAGGAGGGAGGGACTGCGGGGGGGAGTTCGGAAGGCGGCGGGAGATCATCATGTGATGCATGATCTCATCTGGCCCTACGTCGCGGAGAGAATGCGTACGCGTCTGAGCCTAATCCTCACCTGGGAGCAAGACAACCATTGTCCCTGCGCCCGGTGGTGGGGCCAGACAGTTTCGCGACCCGTGACTCATGGGGGGGATGATGAGAAGGTGGGGAGTCGCGATGCGACCGGCAAGGCCGCAGATCCGTTGGCGTCCCAACGTTCTACTACGACACTGCTGGGTCGGCAGTGCACTACTTCATCTCCTCCTTTTTGCCATTTTAGAAAACGGGGGGCCGAAGCGCTAAGAGGCGATTTAAAGGGACGCTTGTCTCCTCCGCCCGTTTGGTCAAGCTAATGAAACGCTTGTACAACATTCGAGAACAGTTTGCGGGGTAAAGAAGAGAATCGCGAGGGAGCTTCTTACACACGTTACGCAGGCAATATTAGACACGCATTGAGCGAAACAAGATCCGTTAATAAGGCACACAATTAAGAACAACGCAGAGCTGTTTCTAATGGCACTCAACCATCACTCCCGGCCAGCCAGCTCCAGAGGGCTGACCACCAGCAGGGAGCAAAACATCACCACTTCAGATTAGATACAATTTCTTGCAGCTCACGTAAACAATTGGGAATCACATCAGGAAGATTAAAACAACACATGTGTATGTACACTCTCACCGCTTTGGTGATTCAGTTAATAAGCATGATTATCTAGAGCGGCTTAATGAAGTTCTTGTTGCTTCGGAGGCCAGGGCATCCAGGGCAGTGAAAGCGGAGTTGGTGGACTTCGGCGAGGTCTGAGTCCAGCTGGCCAATGGTACAGGAAATAAGTCCGAGAGGGGGCTCCCACAAGGGAAGTCGCGAAGGGAGGCAGACTCCGCCCGGAGAGGGGCGATCGCATCGATCCGACAGGAGGGATTGAAGAAGCCCCGGAGTGGAAGCGATGGCCCGGTGTCCAGGCTCCTGGGGTGGAACCTGGGGTAGAGAGTTGGCAATACGGTGGCAGAGAGTCCCGAGCAGATGGAAGCGAAGCGGAGATGCAGTAATAGCGAATAACATAACCCGAAAACTGGAGCATGCGATAAATTTAAACAATAAGACAGCATGGTTACCAAAGCTATAAGTTCGGTGACTCTCTGCGAGCAAAGGTCGTGGAAGAAGGCGTGTTCCGATAACATGCAAGTGGCTGAGGGCAGAGGAGAGTTCCAAGAGTTAACCTATCGGGGATGTTCCCGGCTGTAAGTTCAAATTCCGGCCGGGGGGAGTTGGGGAGGGAAGGAGGATGGCGATTAAATAGATATGAGGATCCTGCAGGGGGTGACCGACTGTCACCCGGTGGGGGGTAGTTGTATTAGTAGCTGCTGATGGCTGTAAAATCCACAGTGATAGCCGCGGGCACAGCTTTAGGATTCTTAAGGGCGTCTAGAGGCGGGTCGGCTGCTCGCGAGAATCTTCGGGTTGGGTGGATCTTCGAGTGCGTTCCGATGCTGGTGTAAGTCTGCTGAGGCTGTGGGATGGGGTGCTCCGGGGAGGCCTGTTCCGTCTTACGTGTGGTGTAGCCTACAACCGTTTAGCGTGATCGTTCACCGAACCCGGTCGGACATGTCGGGCTGCGGAATCCACCGAGGACCTGGCGGGAGAAAGGTTTGAAGCATACCACCCCAGAGTTATGAGGGGGGCCAGTCCCCGCCAGGATTCGATCTAGGAGTTGGCGGTAATGGAGCCTTGGCGTGGGGGAGGGAGACCTGACTGCCTAGAAGTGTATCCTTTCTATAAAGTGACCTGTTGTGTCCTGATGTTAGGGCGGAAACAGCAAATTTAGATGATTAATGGTGAAAAGTACTCTTGAGACCCAATTTTGTTGTATGTGGCCTAAATGGGGGGAGCTGCCTCCCCTTTCTTTAGTTTGTCTGGCTAAAATCTCTTTGAAGTTGCGATTTGCTCTTTCAACGATTGCTGGACATGCTGACTAGGGAATCTCGTGTGTTAACAAGATTTTGGCATAGCCGACGTTGGTGCAGTACTGGTGCATGGTTTCAGACGGAAGAATATCTTGAAGCGCGTTATCCGTTTCTGCGCGGAGAAGCTGACGCAGCTGACGGTTATACACGCAAAGAGGTGCTGGATAGCGTGATTGGTGAATTCGCCCCACCGGAGTGGGTGTAGCCCCAGAGCGTACCCCGAGTAGGTATCTATGGTTCACGTGTAGAGTGCTTCCAGGGGGCTAGGGCAGAGAACAGAGTTGAGTCCATTTGCCACAAGTCATTTGCCAGGGCCCCCACCGGGTTTACCCCGGGGTCTGACGAGGGGCCGAGGCGTGAGCGTGAGCGCGGGATTTGCGAATGGATTCACGCGCCTGGTTGAGGGGATATGCTGCAGGATCGGGCGAGTGCTTTTGCCCCCTGGTGGGAAAAAATCGTGTGACTGGAAAGGGAGTCGGAAAAGAGGGTGGAGATGTGGGTAGCGTTGTCTGCGTGCTGGTTTCCCTACGCTGAGGGGGCCTGGGAGCTGGCGATGTGGCTGCGCGCCATGGCCTACAAAGTACTGGGAGGTTCTGGATGCTAGAAAGGTTCCGTAAAGGCGTCAGGAAGAGACTCATGAGGTTTAGGTCGGTCGGGGGGAGCCCGCGTAGGCTCGAGGTAGGTGAGCAAGTGCGATGCGCCCGCGTGTGGGAATCGACCAGAAGGTTGAAGGGTTGGGGAGAAGTTTGAAAGGCCAGAATAGCCGCTGGCCGGTCCTTCCGTTGAGCCCGGAGGCAGAGGCGGTGTGTAGCCGGTCTGCCATTGGCCATTTACGTTGAAATGCAATGGCGCCGACGCGCGGCACCCGTCAGCGAAGATAGTGGGGAAGCGCCTTGGAGAATGGAGCAGGGGCATAAAGGCCGAATGGGACAGGGGGTAGAAGTGGAGGAGAGTGAGGCGAGAGTCTGGGGGGAGGTGGAAGAGGATCTCTCCCCGCGAGGTACTACAGAGACCAGCTGGAGGGGTGAGGAGGCATTCAAGAGGTGTTGGAATTCTGTTCTGTTTAGAGGCATGATGATTTTTTTGGGTCCCATCCCACCATTACCAGAGTGCGCTGGCGCCCTTGAAAGTTGATGAGATCTGCGTAAAGCTGGCCCGAGGGGTGGAGAGAATTTTTTAGCGGGCACATGAGGCAGAGTAAAACCATTCGACCAAGAAGGTTTGTGGCGTTATTGTGTACCCTAGGACCCCGGTAGGGAGAGGGGGGGTGTTCAAGAGGAAGAGTGAGAGAGGTTGATCTTTGAGGGAGACTCGATCCACCCATCGGTGAGCCCCTAGGACCTCCTTTACTGCTTTCGAAAGGTGGCCGTAGCGTGCTTCTGGGTGAGTTGGATCTTGTCCCCTGGATTTTTTGCGAGCGGGAGTAAGCGAAAACAGGGGGGGGGCTGAGCAAGGGGGTGGTGAGAGCGAAGAAGGGCCGGACCCAGTTGAGGGTTCCGAGCAGCTGCTGCAAGCTGGAGGGGCGTGAGCGTGTCTGCAAGTTGAATCTCCGGTATGACAGGTGAGGAGTAAGAGTGGAAGAGCTTATGCCCCGGGTAAAAGAATGGCTCGTTCTTCTGCACCTTTTTGAGGGGCTGATGTATAGGCCTGACTGTTTTAGTGTGTCGGATATGGCGTCACCCACTGCGGGGGGATGAGTGGGGTCACGGCTACTAGGATATGCCATGTAATGGATGATCATAGCTCAGGGCGCTTTATGGCGCTTGAAATGGGGCTAAGGCGTGATAGACGAAGAATTGACACAAGGTGGGGCTGTTGAGCATCCCCTGGGGCAAGACCTTCCATTGGTATCTGGCCGTGGGCTGCTGATGATTAAGTACCGGCACCGTGAAAGCGAAATGTACTCGGTCTTCAGGGGAGAGGGGGATACAAAAGAAACAATCCCCTTCCAGGTCAACAACCAGGACCTGGTAGTCTGAGGGGATAAGGTTGGGGTTGGGTAAACACACATTGAAGAGGGCCCATGGGCTGGATGCAGGCATTTACTGCTCTGAGATCCTGTAGTGTCGCCACCCGGCCACTCTTCTTTTTTATTACAAAGACAGGTGTGTTCCAGGGCGATGTTGAGACCTCAATGTGGCCAGGTCAGCTGCTCCTCCACCGAGGGGTGGTGCATGTGGTCAATTTCTCTCTGGGCAGCGGCCACTGTTCTACCCATACTAGGTCTTAGAGTAGTCCACACGCGTGAGGGGGAGGGCAGTGGTAGCGGGCTTACTCGTCTCGAGCTCTCCCATGACCATGGGGAGGGCGATGAAGTTGCTACCCGATTTCTAGGGGGGGTTTCTGGTGCCGGCCTGCTCACTTTCCTCCCCCCGGGAGCCCAAATGTGTCCCAGCCGACCCACTGATCAGGCAGCCCGGACGCGCCGTGGAAATAGCCGTGCTGGGGCTCCCCGCACCCTGGGGTTCACCTGGGCCTCCAGGCTGTGTGGAGTGGGCGGTGGGATGCTCTTGGGGCGTAGGAGCCCGTGGCGTCACGACTGCCCTCGTGAGGCCGTTCCTGCAGGATGCCCGCCCACATTGGGGTGTGCTTGTGAGCTCCGAGCGAGTCGAGGTCCGTGCCCCCTGTAACAAGGGATAGTTTTTTGCTTAAGGGTGGGAGAAGGCTCGAGGCCGACGGGCCGCACTGAGGAGTCTTCTCCCTTTGGGGGGAGACCCCTTTCGGAGTAGTGCATTAGGCCCCCCTACTGGGCAACCTGCAATCTTCACGGAAGTGTCCGGACTGGTGGCAATTGAAACACCTGCCTCGGGGCTGTTTCCTGGCGATGGAAAGGGCTGTGATCAGGAGGTCAGCGTGGTGGAGCGAAGGGCCGATATCCTGGCACAAGCCTTAAGCATGTCGACCCAGTTCGGGGTCCTTACACAAGCCTGTGATTGCCTTGCGGCATTCAGCGGGAGGCGCTCTCTTTGGTGAGGCAGCCTAAGGAGTTCGCCCTGAGCCTCCCTGCGTTGTCCAACCTGCCTCTTGAGAGCCTTTCTGGAGTCTGCTCACAAACTCGGCGTAGGGTTCTTGGGGTTTTTGCGGGGATGGCAGAGAAGCTCTGTGTGGGCTGGCCAGGTGGGGACCCTGACAAGCGCCTTGTAAGCGCACTCAGAGGCGACCGTAAGGGTGGCTTCAGGTAGGACAATCTGATTGTTGGGGTTACTGAAGGCATCGAAGCCGTAAAGTTGCGCGGCGGTGTAGGCGCCGCCGGAGGCGGTTGCCCTGCTAAGGCATTGCTGGCGGAACTCGCTCTCCCAGATCGCAAATTGTGCGGGGCTCAGGAGCATGCGGAAGGCGGTCTTCCAGTCGTCCGGGACCATTAGGTGGCTCCTCGCGACCGCCTCGAGCATGCTTCTCACATAGGGGGTGGTGACTCCCACGTCCCGCACCGCTTTGCGGAGCTCGGTGAGGATATTATAGCTCAGGGGGCGGTACTCGACAACCCGCCGAACTATGCCATCCTCCCCCACGGTATCTGTGGAGTGGACGGGGCACAATGCAAGAATCTCGGCATCGTCTTCCGTCAGGGTTTCTTTCTTCTGCAGATCGTGGCTAATACGTTCTGCAAGAGTTTTGAAACCCGCGCCATTACGTGGCGCTGACGGAGGTGCAGTGGCTTCGGAAAATGAAGGCGGAGCAGGGGGAGGGGGCGGCCGAGCCGCGGGAGAGTTTGAATTGGGCGAAGGAACGAGGGGGGCAGAAGGAGGACAGGCGTCCAATTTAGTGGATAGAGAAAATTCCGGGGTTGAAATTGAAGGTGAAAGATCGAAAGGAGGGCGGCCTACAGCAAGGGAGCCATAGGTCTGCAGGCTGATGGCGACAAAACATTGTCTCCACGTCAGTAGCAGCGACACCGGCGCGCGAGGCTCTGTGCGAAGAGTGCGCCCGATGTTTTCCCAGTCCTTAAGATTCAATGTCCCCCCCTCTGGGTACCGTGGACACTGAGCTTCAATCTCCTCAACCAATTTGCGCAGCTCCCTTCTCTTTACGGGGACCCTGCCGCATTTCGTTAACGCTTTCAGTTCGTCAACGTGCTTGTCATAAGCCCTGCTTTTGCAAGCTCCCATACTCACCGGTGTTCCGTCGGACGAGAGAGTGTCCTAGGACGCGTGTCCCTGGATGCGCCGATCCAGAGGACAGGCGATACCGAAACGGTGGTCCCTGGATGCGCCGATCCAGCGGACTTCGGTATCGCGGCCCTTCCCCAGGCGACGGTGAGCAGGGTGGAGGTTCGAGGAATCCCGGGTTTCGGCACCAGCTTGTAGTCGACCCACGCGGTCAGCGTAAGAACGAGACGAGACGCGGAG
>NW_025950740.1:0-13122 GCF_021028975.2 Sphaerodactylus townsendi
AGAGAGAGAGAGAGAGAGAGAGAGAGAGAGAGAGAGAGAGAGAGAGACCCAGTCGACACACAGAGTTCTCATATCGGTTGGCACTGCCTGCCGTTCCCTTTTTCCATGGAGAGCTTCACAGAGTCTTTTCCATCTGAGGCTGACTTCAGGCATCCGGCGACGTCATGGCAAATTTGGGACCTGGCTGCATGATGAACCCCACAAACCTTCAGCTGGGATACAGATACTGCTCCGAGAAAATGGATTGTGTATGTGCGTGCTGTCAAATCACCAACGACTTGCAGCAACCATCAGGGGTGACCAGCCTATGGTCTACAGTTCCCATCCACCACTGCCAGCGTGGCCAATTGACCATGCTGGCATGGGCTGATGGGAATTGTAGTCCATGAACATCTGGAGCACCATCGGTTGGCCACCCCTCATAGAGCGGTGCATGTGATATATTGTCTCTTCTTTCACACATTTGTGTCTCTCCCTTTCCAAGGTGTTTCGATGGTCATTGCTGTTTCCCCTCTTGCTGTTATGATGATCGTGATGAAGGACTGCCAGAGTGGTTCATGTAAGTAAAGATCTATTTCCTTAGTGTGCATGTGTCAAAGTGGTTGAAATGAATCTCAAAAAGCTGCGTGGCTTGTTTTCGAGTTGGGTGGCAAACAGGAAGAGCCGCTGAACCTATTGGAGACTCAGCTTGCATGAAGGGCATAACTGTTCAAACATTGTATGTTCACCAGGCAATCCCTTTCGCTTGTCTGCATGCCTACTTCCTGTAGTTCAAGACCAGCGCATAGGTTCATAGCTACTTACAACATAAAATATATCATTCCACCATATTAAAATAGTCCTACACAGTGGTGTTAAAGTGGAATTTCAATAATAAAATATTACAACTAAACTACATATGGTGGCTTCCCACCATTCCCTTATCTTGGAGGCAAGCCAACCATATTTGCCACCTTAAAAGTTACCTCTGGATTTTTACCTGGGAACATAAAAGGAAGATAAAACTTTCTATGTCTCCTGGGGTTGCCTTATATTACGGGACCAATCAGGACTTCCCCAAAATCTTTATACATTTCACTGTCGAAAACATGTTCCAGAGATTCCACATTCCTATCTCCCCATGGACAGAAACTTTCCTCGAGTGGCTTCTTCTTGTACCTCCCCTCAAGGACAGCAGAAGGAAGTGCATTATACCTCAATCATGTCAAAGCTCTCCTGTACTCAAAATTATCCAGCTGTTTAATTGTCAGGTTCTATGACTGGAGTCAATGAAAGGACTCTGGATTCTTGGTCAGAAGTCTTCGGCATTGTCAAACCCCTGTAAAGATCTGTTGGCATTTCAGCTCCTCCCTGGCTCTTGCTGTGAGACTTTGGAGGGGGTCATGTGGAAACCCTTGTCTTGCCTTCTTGTCTTGCTTTCTGTGCAAAATGTCTTTCTTGCCTCTGGGCCGGGCTGCACCTGCTTTATCTCTGATTTGGCCTTGAAGTCTCTGCTCCACTTGAGAATTCTGTTAGTAATTTCACCGTGCAGGGATCCCAAGGGTGGCTGCAAAGATTTCTGGGGAAGGGATTTTAACCAAGAAAATACCAGCGTGGGACTTACCGGGGAGAGGGGGGAGGCAGTTCCTTCTCCTGCAAGGGCTGCATGGCCTCTATGGACAAAGCTATGCGCAAGCGGGCCACTGCAGGTTAGTGCGGTCATTGAGGATTGTGGCCAGGAAGCAAATGAGGAGAGGCTGCAGTGTTTGGGACTCGTTAGTTTGGAGAGGAGACGTCTGAGGGGGGATATGATTGAAGTCTATAAAATTATGCATGGGGTAGAAAATGTTGACAGAGAGAAATTTTTCTCTCTTTCTCACAATACTAGAACCAGGGGGCATCCATTGAAAATGCTGGGGGGAAGAATTAGAACTAATAAAAGGAAACACTTCTTCACGCAACGTGTGATTGGTGTTTGGAATATGCTGCCACAGGAGGTGGTGATGGCCACTAACCTGGATAGCTTTAAAAGGGGCTTGGACAGATTTATGGAGGAGAAGTCGATTTATGGCTACCAATCTTGATCCTCCTTGATCTGAGATTGCAAATGCCTTAACAGTCCAGGTGCTCGGGAGCAACAGCCGCAGAAGGCCATTGCTTTCACATCCTGCACGTGAGCTCCCAATGGCACCTGGTGGGCCACTGCAAGTAGCAGAGAGCTGGACTAAATAGACTCTGGTCTGATCCAGCAGGCTAGTTCTTATGTTCTTATGACCTTATATGGGCATGCAAAGCATTCCAGCTTCTCGTTGACTCCTGCCCCAAGTCCTGATTTAAGCATCCAAAAGTCTGGGTATTGCCGGGAGGTCAACAGAACCTGCCAGACATTATAGTTGATGGACGTTTGTGTCAAGTATAACATTTTAACTCTATTCAAATGGTGTCATCTTTCCACTTTTACTGTTCTTTGGTTCAACAATGCCTGGGCATAATCCATATTCATGATGAAATGTTGGGGGAAACCGCAAAAGCCAAACGTATCCCTCACCATTCTCAGCAATGGAGGAGCAATCCGACAACAAGTCGCTTAGGGGAAAACATTAATTTCAACCAAGATAAACATACCATTTAAACAGGGATGCATAGCAGATTATATATGCAAAATGCTGAATGCTAGCCTTAGGAGAGCTATATCATTGGCTAGGTTCAATATTCTGCTTTCAGAGCTGCTATACAGTAGATTTTTTAAAAAATAGAGCGTGCGAAGAGATTCTGTTCCTGTAACTCCAATCAACTGGAAACTTTAACCCATTCCCTCTTCTATTGCACTAAATGTGAGAGAATTAGGGGAAAATATGCAAATGCTCTTTCCTTGAACTATGACAGGATTCCAGATATTCAAAAGGCCTTATACTTGCTAAATAACCTTTGTACTGATCTTGTAGTTTGTGAATTGGTGGCCAAGTTTTTACTAGAAATTATACACCCTAAAGCAGTGATGGCGAACCTTTTCGAGACTGAGCGCCCAAATTGCGACCCAAAACCCACTTATTTATCGCAAAGTGCCAACACGGCAATTTAACCTGAATACTTAGGTTTTAGTTTAGAAAAAATGGTTGGCTCTGAAGCGTGCGTTACTCGGGAGTAAGCTTGGTGGTAGTCGGTGACTTTGCTTTGAAGCAACTGTGCAACTCTTCCAACGGGTGAATCACGACTCTAGGAGGGTTTACTCAGAAGCAAGCCCAATTGCCAGCAACCAAGCTTACTCCCAGGTAAAGGATTGTGCTTTAGTTCTTCACATGAAAATCAGTGGGGTTTGATCAGTGGGGTTTAACAGTGCTTAACAGTTTTACCTACACTGCTTTCCCAAAACTAGGTCTTAGGTTTAATGCTAATAATCGAGCCCAGCGGCCCAGGCCAGCCTAGATGTGTGTGGGGGCACTCTGTTTGCGTGTGCCCACAGAGAGGGCTCTGAGTGCCACCTCTGGCACCCGTGCCATAGGTTCGCCACCACTGCCCTAAAGGATAGTTCTGGTTTTTTTTAACTATGTTGTGTCACTCTGTTATTACGAGATTCTTTGTTACTGTTCTCTTTGGGGATTGTTTTAAATCTGGTTTGGGGTTTTTTTTTCCCCTCTGTATTTTACCTGTATTGTCTCATATGCCAATAAAGGCTTGGTGCTACTAATACATCGACCCACACCTTAGCCTCCACCGTGACAACAAGCCTTTGATAGAAGAACTGAAACCACCCAGTTCTTTAGCGGAATAAAACGAAACGCGGCAGAGTGATAAAAAGGAGTTATCCTTTAATAAAGTTCTAAGCATAAAAAGTCAGGCTGCAAAATATATATTTACAAAAAGAGGGAGATAAAATAGTCATGTGCTAAAAAGCACTGGTGAGCAAAACAAGGTTACCCAAATAAGTAAACAAGGAAAAATAATACAGCAACACAGCCCAGCAGACAGTTGTGCAGCATAAGGACAAGCTGCAAAAGGTAGAGGGAAAAGGGAAGGGAGGAAGGAGAATGGAAGCTATCCCAAAATGCACAGCACTGAAGGTGACCCTCAATCAACCACTTAACTGCCCAGCTGCCCTGCATTAACATACAGCAACCAAATGGTGCAACTACCTTGCTCCTGCAATAACCTACACAAGAGATGCCAAATTTTCCAACAGCCGGATATATCTCTAAGTCTTGAAGCTGCAGGAATGAACTGGAGTGGGTGAGCAGATGGTGGCGGGGAGGAGGCAGCACGGGGAAAGCAGAGGAAAATTGATGTGTGACGAGAATGAAGGTGTTCCAAAGCACCTTGCCTCTTTGTCTCTTCCAGGGACCAGTGGCATAAGCTAGTTTATTCGGTAGCACAGGCTACAGAAATGACCTCTTTGTGGTGCAGACCGTTGACCACTAAGAATGAGTGGTGGTGTCAAAAGAAGAAGAAGAAGAAGAGGAGGAGGAGGAGGAGGAGGAGTTTGGATTTATATCCCCCCCTTTCTCTCCTGCAGGAGACTCAAAGGGGCTTACAATCTCCTTGCCCTTCCCCCCTCACAACAAACACCCTGTGAGGTGGGTGGGGCTGAGAGAGCTCCGAGAAGCTGTGACTAGCCCAAGGTCACCCAGCTGGCGTGTGTGGGAGTGCCCAGGCTAATCTGAATTCCCCAGATAAGCCTCCACAGCTCAGGCGGCAGAGCTGGGACTCAAACCCGGTTCCTCCAGATTAGATACACAAGCTCTTAACCTCCTACGCCACTGCTGTGACAGTGACAGGGATTCTCGATAGGGCTTCAGAGAGCTGGGAAATGGCCTCAGGTGAAAAGGCTCTTTTCTTTGTCTCTTCCCAGACCTACAATGATTGGCGTAGGGGCAGCCGTCTTTTTCACCTGCGTTGTGGTGGTTTGTCACTGTTGCACCAAAAGGCATATGGGATCAGACCAGCCTGGACCACAAGAAACAACCAGGAACTTCCCTGTTCCAGCTATACCAACTGCTCCATCGTTACCTACAGCTCCAACACTGATGCAAGCCAGTGAACCTCCACCCTACGAAGAGGTAACTGTGTGTTGTGTCGCTGGGTTTCTTCCACACAGAGCTCTTGCTCTGGCTTGTCTGGCAGTGGTTCTTGGGGTGGGGGGGGGGCTTCCGTACAGCATGTTGTGGCGATCAAGGGGTCTCTGAGGTCAAAAGCCATGACGGGGGTGTTGGAGGGAAATGGATAAGGTTCATTGAGAAAACTGGTTGGATCAACCTGCTGCATGGCTGGTTTTGGCAGGGGAGAAATTGGGTCATTTCTCGGCCAATTTGACTGCTCTGGCAAACATGCCTTGGTGCTTTGAAAGGGAAGATGCTGATAGGAAATTGCTGATCAGTGACTGGAAAGGAATAAACTGATCTGATGTTGGCAGGAAAAACATCAAAATGAAGCTTTCAGGAAAAGTAGCCAACCTGATGTATTGTATATACAGTATTTTCATTCATTCATTCATTCATTCATTCATTCATTCATTCATTCATTCTTTATTTATTTATTTATTTATTTATTTATTTATTTATTTAAATTTATATGCTGCTTTTTCTGAAAGGGGAGGGCAGCATATAATATGATTTATTTTTATGGGTGTATTGTCCAAGGCATTCGTGGCCAAATCAAATGACTTCTGTGGCTTTTCCAGGCTGTGGGTCTGTGATCTGGTAATTTTTGCTCCTAATGTTTTGCCTGCATCTGCTGCTGGCACCTTCAGAGGCATGTCATGGTAAGATGTGTTTTGTTCTCTGAGCATCGAGTGTCATGGAGACAAACACATCTTCCCATGACATGCCTCTGAACAGGCCAGCAACAGATGCAGGCAAAACATTAGGAGCAAAAATGACCAGACCACGGACATACAACCTGGAAAACCCACAACTGCCAATTCTAAAAATTGTTTTGCCTTTCTGCAAGGCACAGTCCTGACCAGTATGGCCCAGGCTAGCTTGATCTTGTCACATCTCACAAGCTAAGCCGGGTTAACACTTGGATGGTCAGTCACCAAGGAAGTGTAGGTTTGCTATGCAAAGGCAGACAAAGGCAAAACACTTCTGCTCATTGCTTGCCTTGAAAACCTTATGGGGTTGCCACGTCAGCTGCAATTTGATGGCACCTTCCCCACACAAGGCATAATATTTTATCATTACAACAACTTTGTGAGGTAATTTAGCTGGGGGAGATTGACTAGCCCTGAATTGTTCAGTTCGTTTTGTATATGAATAAAGATTTGACTCTCGGACTCCAGAATCATTTTCGCTCCTCCCCAACATTACGGGCTTTTCTGCATTCTTATTTTCCTCGCTTCGAAGTTCCTGTTCCTTGGGGGCGGGCAAGTTTCAGTTCCACACATGTTTTGCTCCCTCTTGAGGTCATTTTGATATAAAACAAGTTTACATGCAGTGTAAAAACCTGCAGTTTAAATCTGCAGGGTGACACGCTGGATTTAAACCTGCAAGCACTGGCGTAATGCCCATTGGGCAAGGTGGGCAGCTGCCCAGGGCATCACCTTGTGGGGGGCATCAAAATGCTGGGTTTGTTTTTGGGTATTTTAGTGGTTTCCCATTTTTGGCCTGCAGGGGGCGCAGTTTTTAGGCTAGCGGCACCAAACTTTCAGCGTATCATCAGGAGACTGTCCTTATGCTACCCCCCAAGTTTGGTGAGGTTTGGTTCAGGGGTGCCCCTATCCCCCATTGTTTCCAATGGGAGCTAATAGGAGAGGGGGGCTACAGTTTTGAGGGTCCATAACTTTGCCCCCCCCCCTGAATCAAACTGCACCAAACTTGGGGGGTATCATTAGGGCAGTCTCCTGATGAGACTCTGAAAGTTTTGAGACTGTGCCTTCAGAAATGTGCCCCCCACAGCCTGCAATCCCCATTGACAGCAATGCAGAAAACTCAATGCAGAACAAAGATTCTTGGGCAAATTTCTAGGATGTTCCTGCAGGGGGTGCATTTTTGGATGTATCGGCACCAAAATTTCAGGGTATCATCTGGAGATGATGGCACCCCCCCAAGTTTGGTGCTGAATTTTGGTGCTGAAATTTTGGTGCTGATATGTCTAAAAATGCACCCCCTGCAGGCACCAATGTCCTGGTGCAAAAAAAAAAAATTGGTCGTGGTGGAGTGGCTGCCCGGGGGGGTGGGGGGTGGGGGGCATCCAACTCAGGTTTTGCCCAGGGCTACAGTTTGCCCAGGGCTGCCTTGTTACACCCCTGCCTGCAAGATATCAAATTGAGCATTAGAGGGAGAAAACGCATGCAGAAATTGATGCCTCGCCCACTTCCAAGGATCAGAAACTTAGAAGTGAGGAAAATGAGAATGCAGACAAAATCTTGGCGTCTCCTACATAAGCTCGCTTACAAGGGAGTAAAAAGTTATTAAGGGTCACTGATTTCAAAAATCTCCACCAAAAAACTTCTATTGATTGCTTAGGAGAATTGTGTGTGCTGTAGAGAAACTAGTAGCACTGAACCCTTTGGTATCCTTTTCTTTAGGTTGTAGGCAAGCCATACATTTACCCAGCTTCTATGGAACAGCCGCCTTGCTATTTCAACATTGCGATGGAAGACCTTTCCTCTGAAATCACCCAACATCCAGGATTAATCCCCAAGATTAATTCCTGAGAGACCTTTAGTTGTTGCTGCTATTATCGTGGAACATTAAACAAAAACAAAAACGTAAGCCCAGCCTTGATCAATCAAACCAAGAGTGATCTCAGTCAACCTTCTCTTTCCTAAGAACAACCTCCAGAAGGTTCGTGGACCGTGGATGGTCCATGATGGAATTGATGGTCTTTCTCTGTTGCTCATTCCAAACCAAGCATGATGGTTCCTACCTCGACACATGGAAGTTCCAAACCAATCTACCATGAACTTTGTAATTCTTTATCAAGCCATCTAAGCTGGTGACAGCCACTATCTCTTCCGCTGATGACTTCCGCATAGTTATGCATCATGGGAAGGAGCATCTATCCCCTGGCAACGAGCTTTGAACGTCAACAACTTCTCAAGTTATCAGGCAAGGCGGAATAATTTGTCTGTGCAACCACTCTCCAGACGGCTCTTCATTGTATTAACTTCCATGATATCCCTTTTATCATTATTTTCATTAAACGAACGATCCTAATCAATGTAGTCCTTTGATCAGAACGACTTACAGAGAATTGGTTAAATAAAAGGAGGGAAGGCAGGCAGCATGAAATATCTTGACCTCAGATCTTGGAATCTGTTATGGTCAGTACTTGCATGTGGGGGCATCAAGAAAGACTTTGCAGAGGAAGGCAATGGCATATCACCTCGGCCACTCATGTGCCTTGAAAGCCTCTTGCTGGGGTCACTATATATCTGCAATGACTTGCCAGTGTTTGTGTATGTATATAAATGAAAAGCCCTTTTAACAGGACCATGAAATCATGGTTTAAAGGTAGTTGGGGGCAGAGGCGTACCAGCATGAATCGGGACCCAGGGGCAAGGCTTTGCTTTTGTGCCCGCCCGCCCGGCCCCACCCTGCTCCCCCATGCCCCCTGGTCTCTGATAGAGGGGGGCACAAAAACAAGGCCTTGACCCCAGCAGGCTTCTAGCCTGTCGCCAGCTGATGCTGCCCCCCACCTACCTCTATTGGAGACTTGCTTTGATGGCTAGGGGCGGCACTGGCACACCTCTTCCAGGAAGTCGTGGGCTGGGCCGGGAGCCTGCAGGCCTGCAGGGCACCCCTCGGCCCAGCCCCACAAGAGGAAGAGGCCAAAGACAAGGCAGCAGGGAGACGACTGGCAGCCGGCACCAATGGAGGTTGAGCAGGGGGGCGGCAGCAGCTGGCAGGTTGCGGCAAGTCGCGGGCCTGCCAGCTGCTGCCACTCCCTCTGCCCCCTCGGCTCAACCTCCATCGGCAGTGGCCAGCTGCCTCCCTGCCTGGTCTTCGGCCTCTTGTGGAGCTGGGCTGAGGGGCACCAGGAAGGCCCGTGGAAGACTTCGGTCTTTTGTGCCCCCACATAACCAGATAGGTGGCGCCCAGGAACATGGGTTACCCCATGTTCCTCTGGCAGTATGCCCCTGGCAGCCTCCCTGCCTGATCTTTGGCCTCTTCCTCTTGCGTGGTGGAGGAGTGGTGGAGTCTCCTTCTTTGGAGGTTTTTAAAGAGAGGCTGGATGGCCATCTGTCAGGGGAGTGCTTTGACTGTGTGTTCCTGCATTGCAGGTGGTTGGGCTTGGTGGCCCTTGGGGTCTCTTCCAACTCTGTGATTCTAATTCAGGCATATCTGCATGCCAAACATCTGGTCCCTGTTTAGGCAGCATGGTGACCATGCATATTGGGGTCATTGTGGCTCATGCATGCCCTGATAATGCATAGATGTATCACTAGACCAGGCTACTGTACGGAAGGCAAAGTATCTTCCTCCACCCCTCCAAGGGCACCGATCCACAGGTTCCCCTTTGCTCCACTGAACGCAGCTGGGGAGGAAAAGCCTCAATCTATCTTCAGCCGCTCAAAGAAGGCGGGCTCCAGAGGGTAATGAACTCCTGGCTGGCCAGATGTTCTCTTACATGACTCAGCTCGTTTACGAACCTTGCCGGGCTGATCTACAGATAGTGATCGGGGAACGATCCGACCAGCCAGTACAATCCAACCCATGCAGTCCTTGCATATCCCTAGATGGTCCGGAATGGAATGAAATGCACGAGGCTTCCCCGGTTCCTCCCAATGGGTGACCGTCCAACCTCTGTTTCTGCTGGCAAAAAGGGACGGAGGGGTCTGCTTTGGCCATTCAAAAAGAATGCGATGGCCGCATTGCTGGCACCAGGTTAGGAAATGCCTGGAGATTTCAGAAGTGGAGCCTGGAGAGGACAGGGTTTGGAGAGGGGAGATGCTTCAGTGTGGGATAATGCCCTAAAACCCAGCTTCCTAGAGCCAGCATGGTGTAGCGGTTAAGAGCAGGTGGATTCTAATCTGGAGAACAGGGTTTGATTCCCCACTCCTCCACCTGAGTGGCAGAGGCTTATCTGGTGAACTGGATGTGTTTTCGCGTTACTACATTCCTTCTGGGAAAGTATGCAGCTAGGACCTGGCGTAGTGTAGTGGTTAAGAGCAGGTGGATTCTAATCCGGAGAGCAGGGTTTGATTCCCCACTCCTCCACCTGAGTGGCAGAGGCTTATCTGGTGAACCAGATGTGTTTCCACACTTTTATATTCCTTCTGGGTGACCTTGGGCTAGTCACAGTTCTCTCCAAACACTCTCAGCCCCACCGACCTCCCAAGGTGTCTGTTGTGGGGAGAGGAAGGGAAAGGAGCTTGTAAGCCACCTTGAGTCTCCTTACAGGACAGAAAGGTAGAATATAAACAGCTGCTAGAAGGAAATGATTGGGGTGAATGAGCGAAAAGGCTGGTTGGATCCAACCTTTTTTTCCTCCGGTTTCTTCATTGTTCAGGTTCAGGGTTAAAGCCAAGTAGCCTTATACACCTTTAACATTACAGTTTAAAAGGCATCCAATCTGAATGGACACAAAGGTTATCATCTTCCTCTGGATCCCTTGAATTCTCCTCGCAACTCAAAACACTGCCACTATGCAATTAGCAACCTATGACAACGTATCCACACCAAGGTCACCAATGTATCTACATCAGCGGTTCTCAACCTGTGGGTCGCGACCCCTTTGGGGGTCGAAGGACCCTTTCACAGGAGTCGCCTAAGACTCTCTGCATTAGTGTTCTCCATCTGTAAAATGGATAAGTGTTAGGGTTGGGGGTCACCACAACAAGAGGAGCTGTATTAAAGGGTCGCGGCATTAGGAAGGTTGAGAACCACTGGTCTACACCAAGGTCACCAGCTGTTGGCACTGTCCCTGAGCACGGGACTTCCTGCTTTACCCTATGCCCCACTGCACCACCCCAACTTTCCCAAACACCTCTTTAGCCTCCCATCTGTGCCTTGAGCTCCTCTGCATTCTCTGCAGCTCCCACACCCTGCTGGCCCCTGGAGGTCTTTCTGTCCCTGCTTTTAAACGCTCCTGTCCCTGATCTTTGGACTGCAGCGCTGGCATCGTTCCAGCTGTTCACTTCCTCAGTGCAGATCCCAAGAGGCCTTTACGGCTCCTACTTGAAGCTGCTGAGTTTGGGTCCTGCATTGAGGAAGTGAAAATTGGAACGATGCCAGAGCTGCAGTCCCAAGGAAAATTCAAAGCAGGGCAGAAAGACCTCCAAGTGCAAGCAGGATGGGGCAACTCCAGAGGGCTGGCTTAAGAATGCAGAAGAGCTCAAGGCACAGACGGCAGGCGGAAGAGGTGCATGGCAAAGGGGGCATCTAATTATTATGAATGAAAGTCTTCCTCCAGGCGTAGCAAGGGGGGAAAGTGCCCGGTGCACCGCTACATCCTCCGCCCCTGTCCCACCCCAGAATGCCACCACCATGTACACCACCCACAAGGGTGCGCTGTGCACCCCCCGTCCCCTTGGAGCTACGCCTCTGCTCCAGGGCTCTGGAGTATCCAGACAGATTGGTATCTGTTTCCCTATTGAGTAGTCAAGCCTCAGTTTCAGCCTCTAAAAGATCTCATGGTGTAGTGGTTAAGGGCAGGGTCTGATTTCCCGCTCTACCACTTGAGCTGTGGAGGCTTATCTGGTGAACCAGATTAGCTTGTGCACTCCAACACACGGCAGCTGGATGACCTTGTGCTAGTCACAGTTCTTCGGAGCTCTCTCAGCTCCACCCACTTCACAGAGTGTTTGTTGTGGGGGCGGGAAGGGAAAGGAGATTGCAAACCCCTCTGAGTCTTCTTCAGGAGAGAAAGGGGGATATAAATCCAAACTCCTCCTCCTCCTCCTCCTCCTCCTCCTCCTCCTCTTCTTCTTCTTCTTCTTTGTTTTCTTTCAACACATTTAGCCGCTAGATTGTTCGAACAAGATCAGTTGTTCATGCAGATGTTGATGATAAGTCCAGTAGGCCCTAAGCACGAGCAAACCTAGAAGGTGAGGAAAGCAATACTAGGAGGCAAGGAAAATATCGTTAGCTACTGGTACCCTTTGCATATTGGTCAACTAGGCAAGAAACATGGTGCAGGTAATGAGGCTTAGAGTCCAGAAGTTTGTTCTCTGAAAAGATGGAGTGAGAGCTTTGGCAGTTGGTCTCTTTCTTATTTTCCTGTTCCGTTTTTTTTCTTCAAAAGTAGAGGGTCAATGTGGGTGAGGTGACCTAGCACAGCCAAGGCAAAAATCAGGCCCTCATGCAGAGCCCCCGTTAGGCCTCAGCTGAAGCCATCTTGGCCTGTTGAATGTGGATGAAAATATACACCTCAGAGAATAACCCGGGTTCTATCAGTACACAGTTGGCTTCAGTTTACCTTTTGAAGCCCTTAATACACTTTATCCTGTGCACAAGACTTGTCTACCCATCAGCAGGGGCAGGGAAAACCACACCCTTGACTCTCAAAGGGATAGTGGGAGATTCTTTTTTTAAAAAATGGTAATTGGGCAGCTAGCTTGATCTGATTTCCGAGGAAGTGCGTCGATACTCTCTAGGAATCACTGAAAACTCTATGGTTTTACCATAGAGTTCCCAGCAATTCCTAGAGAAGTATGACATCATTTTCAGGGTTCGCCCCCCCCCCCAGAAGTGATTTGATGTCATAGCTGCTGGTCACCCCATATCCCTAAAATTGTATCCCCATACCAGCAAACCTATTATTTAATTTTTGTTAATGCATATCGGCCAACATTCTAGTAGTGTGTATCTCTGGGGGTAAGAATGCCCCAGGCTGGGAACCACTGGGCTAGACAAAACAAACAAAGGCATGCATACAAATGTATTTGCTTTGGGGGGGGCGGCCGCTGAGCCCGCCCCTCTTATTGCCCTGTGCACTGGCTGTGTATTTGACCATTTGCCAACCCCCTCCCAGGGTTTGATCACTGGGTTGTGATGCCAGACGTCTCTTGTTATTAATTATTTAATGAAGGTTGCTGCTTCTATAGTTTTAACGTTTTGTATTATTGTTAACTGGGATTATTCAATTTGTTTTTATTGTGTTTGTTGTTGTTTTGTTGTACACTGCCCTGAGCCCTTCGGGGGTAGGGCGGTTTATCTATTATTATTATTATTATTATTATTATTATTATTATTATTATTATTA
>NW_025950741.1:0-13120 GCF_021028975.2 Sphaerodactylus townsendi
GCTCTGGAGTCGCAGGGCAGGGGGCGTGTCCCCTGGCCTGGGCGACGCGCCGGAAGGTCAGAGGGACGGTAAGGCGTTCAGGAAAGGGGGAAATGGCACCTTCCAGCCGCTGCCGTGTTGGAAGCAGCTGTTTTCAAAAAACCTCGGTCAGGGAGCGAGGTTCGGAAACAGCGGCTTTGCGCCGCTCAGGGGTTGCAAGGCCGCCGCTGTTTTTAGCGTTCCTGGGACGCTGTATTCCACCTGTGCGGAAACAGCCTTTGATTCTATAATTCAACCAGTCTGCCTTATCTCAGGTCCCACCTGGAGGTCAGCAACCCAAGTTGTGGCCCCCTTTTGTTCCAAGAGTGGAGCTGCCCAGGGTTAGTTTAAGAACATAAGAACATAAGAACTAGCCTGCTGGATCAGACCAGAGTCCATCTAGTCCAGCATTCTGCTACTCGCAGTGGCCCACCAGGTGCCTTTGGGAGCTCACATGCAGGATGTGAAAGCAATGGCCTTCTGCTGCTGCTGCTGCCCTGAGCACCTGGTCTGCTAAGGCATTTGCAATCTGAGATCAAGGAGGATCAAGATTGGTAGCCATAAATTGACTTCTCCTCCATAAATCTGTCCAAGCCCTTTTTAAAGCTATCCAGGTTAGTGGCCATCACCACCTCCTGTGGCAGCATATTCCAAACACCAATCACACGTTGCGTGAAGAAGTGTTTCCTTTTATTAGTCCTAATTCTTCCCCCCAGCATTTTCAATGAATGCCCCCTGGTTCTAGTATTGTGAGAAAGAGAGAAAAATTTATCTCTGTCAACATTTTCTACCCCATGCATAATTTTATAGACTTCAATCATATCCCCCCTCAGACGTCTCCTCTCCAAACTAAAGAGTCCCAAACGCTGCAGCCTCTCCTCATAGGGAAGGTGCTCCAATCCTTCAATCATCCTCGTTGCCCTTCTCTGCACTTTTTCTATCTCTTCGATATCCTTTTTGAGATGTGGCGACCAGAACTGAACACAGTACTCCAAGTGTGGTCGCACCACTGCTTTATATAAGGGCATGACAATCCTTGCAGTTTTATTATCAACTCCTTTCCTAATGATCCCCAGCATAGAGTTTGCCTTTTTCACAGCTGCCATACATTGAGTTGACATTCCCATGGAACTATCAACTAAGACGCCCAAATCCCTTTCCTGGTCTGTGACTGATAGCACTGACCCCTGTAGCGTGTATGTGAAGTTTGGATTTTTTGCCCCTATGTGCATCACTTTACATTTTGCTACATTGAACTGCATTTGCCATTTCTGAGCCCACTCACCTAATTTATCAAGGTCCGCTTGGAGCTCTTCGCAATCCTTTGTGGTTCTCACCACCCTACATAATTTGGTATCATCTGCAAACTTGGCCACTACGCTACCCACCCCTACTTCCAGGTCATTTATGAATAGGTTAAAGAGCACTGGTCCCAAAACGGATCCTTGGGGGACACCACTCCTTACATCTCTCCATTGTGAGAACTTCCCATTTATACCCACCCTTTGTTTCCTGTTCCTCAACCAGTTTTTAATCCATAGGAGGACTTCCCCTCTTATTCCTTCATTGCTGAGTTTTCTCAACAGTCTCTGGTGAGGAACTTTGTCAAAAGCCTTTTGGAAATCCAAGTAGACAATGTCCACTGGTTCCCCCTTATCCACATGTCTGTTTACACCCTCAAAGAACTCTAGTAAGTTTGTAAGACAGGACCTGCCTCTACAAAAGCCATGCTGACTCTTCCTCAGCAGGTCTTGCTTTTCTACATGTTTAATGATTTTATCTTTAATGATAGATTCTACTAATTTACCAGGAACAGATGTCAAACTGACTGGCCTGTAATTTCCTGGGTCCCCCCTAGACCCTTTCTTAAAGATTGGTGTGACATTGGCCATCTTCCAGTCTTCAGGGATGGAGCCTGATTTCAGGGATAAGTTGCATATTAATGTGAGAACATCAGCAATTTCATGCTTGAGCTCTTTAAGAACTCTTGGATGAATGCAATCTGGGCCAGGGGATTTGGTAGCATTTAGTTTATCAATGGCTGCCAGAACTTCTTCCTTGTCTACCACTATCTTCGCTAGTTCCTCGGATTCACCTCCTAAGAAGCTTGGTTCAGGTGCAGGAATTTTCCTCACCTCCTCTTGGGTGAAGACAGATGCAAAGAATTCATTCAGCTTTTCTGCAATCTCCCTGTCATCTTTTAGCACACCTTTTGTTCCTTCATCATCTAACGGGCCTACCGCTTCCCTAGCTGGCTTCCTGCTTTTGATGTACTTGAAGAACTGTTTCTTGCTAGTCTTGATGTTCGCAGCCATGCGTTCCTCATAATCCTTTTTTGCCTCCCTTACAGCTAACTTGCTTCTCTTTTGCCACCATTTGTGTTCTCTCTGGTATTCTTCATCAGTTAAGTTGGACTTCCATTTTCTAAAAGACATCTTTTTTTTCCTAATAATTTCCTCAACCTCCCTTGTTAACCATGGTGGCTTTCTTTTGGACTGGGCGCTGCCTTTCCTAACCTGCGGAACACATTCCAGCTGAGCTTTTAAGACTGTGTTTTTAAATAACCTCCAAGCACCTTGGACATTTTTGACTCTCTTGATTTTCCCTTTCAGCTTCCTGCGCACTATCCCCCTCATCTTTGAGAAATTTCCCTTTCTGAAGGCGAATGTAACGACATTAGTAGTTGTCACTTGTTCGCATGCAGAGATACTGAATCTGACAGCATTGTGGTCGCTGTTCCCTATCGGCTCAACAACACTGACTTCCCGCACCAGGTCCTGGGTCCCACATAGAATTAGATCTAGGATCACCTCTCCCCTGGTTGGTTCCACAACCATCTGCTCTAAGCCACAGTCATTTAGCATATCCAGGAATGTTCTCTCCTTACTTTGACCTGAACATGCATTTTTCCAGTTTATGTGGGGATAGTTAAAATCGCCCATTACCACGACATTTTTGCTTTTGTTGGCCTCTCTAATTTCTTTTTCCATCTCAGAATCCTCTTGTGCGCTTTGGTCAGGGGGACGATAATATATTCCTACTGTTAAAATATGCTTCACCCCTGGTATTGATATCCACAGTGCTTCTGTAGAGGAATCAGCTCCCCCTGCATTGTCTATTTTATGTGACACTATGCTCTCTTCGATGTAGAGGGCCACCCCACCCCCAATATGCCCTGTCCTATCCTTCCTGTAGAGCCTGTAACCTGGGATAACAGCATCCCACTGGTTCTCCTCATTCCACCATGTCTCTGTGATGCCCACTATATCAATGTCCTCCTTCAAAACTCTGTACTCCAGCTCCCCCATTTTAGGTCGAATGCTTCTACTATTAGCATAGAGACACTTGTATACTCTGTCTCTGTCCCTAACCTGGGATTTATGTGATTTGCCCTCTAGCCTTTTGTAGACACTATCACTTATCACATTGCTATGCTCCTCGCTTGTATGTGGTTGATTTAGAAAAACCTCCCTCTCTGTCTGCATCCCCATGGACTCTGTATTCCGAACCGAAGTCACCTCAGCTCCTGTCGGCTTTCCCCCAAGGATCAGTTTAAAAGCTGTTCTGCCACCTTTTTAACGTTGAGAGCCAGCAGCCTGGTTCCTCTTTGGTTAAGATGAAGCCCGTCCCTTTTGTACAGGCCTGCCTTATCCCAAAAGGTTCCCCAGTTCCTGACAAAGCTGAAACCCTCTGCCTTACACCACCTTCTCATCCACGCATTGAGACCCGGTATCTCCGCTTGCCTAGCTCGCCCTGCATGTGGAACAGGTAGCATTTCGGAGAATGCCACCTTGGGGGTCCTGGATTTTAACCTTTTTCCTAGCAGCCTAAATTTAGCTTCCAGAACTTCCCGGCTACATTTCCCAATGTCATTGGTACCAATGTGGACCACAACTGCTGACTCCACCCCAGCACTGTCTAACAGCCTATCTAGACGAAGCGTGACATCCGCAACCTTCGCACCAGGCAGGCAAGTCACCATGCGGTCATCACGCCTCTCACAAACCCAACTCTCTATATTCCTAATGATCGAATCACCCACTACAAGGAGCCCCCCACCTCCCAAAGGGGTATCCTCAGTGTGAGAGGATATCTGACCACCAGCTAAGGAAGGGGTCCCATCTAAGGGAGCATCTTCCACCACCTCAGACTGGCACCCTCCGTCACCCAGACTCTCATTCTCCATGACATCTGAAGAGATGTCACCTTGGGAGCGGGACCCGGCTGCTAGGTCCCTGAAAGCCTCGTTTATTGCCCTCTCTGCCTCTCTCAGCTTCGCCAGGTCTGCCACCTTGGCTTCAAGAGAACGCACACGTTCCTTGAGTGCCAGGAGCTCATTGCAGCAAGGGCACACCCACGACTTCTGCCCTAGTGGCAGATAGTCATACATGTGACACTCAGTACAAAACACTGGAAAGCCCCCACCCCCCTGCTGGCTTCCTGCCTTCATATCTAATTTTGTTTAGATATTCAAATATTGATTTTAATTAGTGCCTCCCTGTTAAGGTTTCTATACCTTCTACTATCCCTTAAAATATGTTCTTATTTAGTAAAATACCTGCGCGCGCCGTTAGGCGCGCGCCGCTGGTTCCAGAGACTAACTGAAAAGATCCTCTTCTCTGCTGGTTCCAGAGACTAACTGAAAAGATTTAAAAATGTGAGAAGCCCCACCCCTTCAGCACTAACTGAAAAGATTTACAAATGTGAGAAGCCCCACCCCTTCAGCAGCCTCTCCCAATCAGCAGCCCTAGGACAAGGAGAAAAAAAGAGAAACCCCCTGTTTAAAATACACTGTTTAAAAGATGTGGCTTTGAGAAAAGCCCTCTGTAAAGAAAAATCAGAGCTCCTCAGCCCTTTCTGGCCCACTTCTCAGCCCTTTCTGGCCCACTGCTGTTCTCCACTGCTCCTCTTCTCTGCTGGTTCCAGAGACTAACTGAAAAGATTTAAAAATGTGAGAAGCCCCACCCCTTCAGCAGCCTCTCCCAATCAGCAGCCCTAGGACAAGGAGAAAAAAAGAGAAACCCCCTGTTTAAAATACACTGTTTAAAAGATGTGGCTTTGAGAAAAGCCCTCTGTAAAGAAAAATCAGAGCTCCTCAGCCCTTTCTGGCCCACTTCTCAGCCCTTTCTGGCCCACTGCTGTTCTCCACTGCTCCTCTTCTCTGCTGGTTCCAGAGACTAACTTTCCTTTGAATTCAACAGCACTGGAGTTTTATGGTGTCTTTATAGTATTTGTCTTATGGTCAAAGAAGCACTGGTATAAGAATGAATATACTACCAAATATACTACCCAATATATACTACCCAACCCAAGATGCTTCTCTTCCAAACACTTCCAATCTTTTTCCTTCAGTCTCTTTCACACTCAGCTGCTATTTCTTCACCATATACACCTGACCCTTTCCTCAGCTGAACAAGAAACATTCTCCACATTTTTGTACTCCACTGAACAGGAGAATGGGAGAACTATCAAGAGACCATCTATGGACAATAAGTTCCCATCTCTAGCTATTAGTATTCTTTTGTCACTAGCCCTGAACATTCATAGAAATCAAACAGCAAAACCACAACTTTATTATTTTTAAGTGCGAATAACTATACTGGAAGGGTCCGCAGAGTGAGTCAACATTTTAGAAGCTCTGCTACCTCATTCTCTTCTAACAAATCGAAAAAGTATTGTCAAATTCACAGGGAAAATGCAAATGAGTGCACAAAGATAAAAGCATCTTTCTTCCTGTGGTATAGGGCAAAGACTTCTGCAGGTGATGTATTTTCAGAACTGTTTGTGGACTATATCAAGCAAAGAAAAACAACTTGGCAGATAGGCAGGCATTAACAAGTGTAGTCACCCAAGCAGAACTTGTGACTATTGGCAACACCCGGAAAGTGCATCTGAAAATAGCAGGTGAAGCCTTACACATTCAGACCAAATTGCATGAGGAAAATCACCATATTTAAGATACAGGCAAAAGGTTGCCAGGTTCAGCGGCTTTTCCCAGATGTTTTGACACCTTTTCCAGATTTGATAAATCAGTGTCCTTGTCACTCTTTCAGGGAACTAAAAGAAACTGGGGTTTCAAAGAACATGAGGCCAATAGAAATACGAACACCTGGATAAATGTCCAGAGATAGTTACCTCTAGTTTAGTTGTCAGAGACTGATTATATGTGGTACATTAAAAGAAGTACTGGTGTACAAAGCATATCCCCTGCCCACAACCTCCAGTTATCAGGGTATACCAGGCAAGCCCAAGAGGAAACAATTTCATCGGAGAAACCTCCTCTTGGGAAAGAGATTAGCAACCTGTCTGCAGCAATCAAGATACAATTGATCCTTAACTTTATTACCGGAGATTGCACAGAGGCTGGCTGAGCATCTCTCTTGGGCTGTTCCATGGCAGAAGTAAAAGGAAAGTGAAAATGAAAGAAGGGAGGTAGCCCCTTGGATCATAAATGCTGGTAGAGAGTGAAAGAAAAAAATAGAATGGACTTTTTGTTTTGAGTAGTGGCATGGAGTGGCTGCATTTGTCCTATTGTGTAAAGGTGGCTGGAGGCAGTTACTTATGAACAAGAGAAAGGCAATGTGTACATGCTCATATAGGCAATGTTACTATATCTCATTACAATGCTTGGTCCAAGCACAAATAGGAGGGGTTGCATACAGCAGGAAGGAAAGCTGTCCCCAAATAATGTTTTAATGTGTTTGTTTGCTTGTTTATTATTGAAGACTAACTGGAAGGAATGGGGTGGAAAAACGGGTGTGGATTTATGTGGCAAGGAATGTGTTTTGTTCTGATGATACAGAATGCTAACAAGGTGGTGGAGTTAGGGTTAGAAACAGACAGTATTCACGCCATGTAAGTTTCCCTTCTTGTTTCCTTAAATCATAGGGATGTCAGGTTGTAGCTGTTCAGTTGTGACAGAAAAGCCAAAGAGGGGGGGTACAAATACATGTGAAACAGGTCCTGACCACCCATGGTCCCTGCAAGGGGAGGAAAAGGGAAGGCTCCTGCCACCATGCATGCCCTCCCTGTCCTGAGCTCGAGCAGCAGCAGCTGTTCCCACCTATCTCACACATGGTGAAGGCCACCCTTTGCTTGGCCATGGGAGGTTGCACTGGAGTGGCAGCGATTTTGAGGGCCCATCCCAGAATTTTAACCATTAATCATTAAGACTGCCCCTGTCTATGCTGACATTTACAGACTGCCCCTGTGTTTCCCTTAGGTTGAACAGGCAAATGGCTGCACTTTGAAGGTATGAAACTGGAAATATTAACTGAGGCCTCATTGGAAGCATTTGTGGAAAAGCAGAGAGATCTTGTAGCAAGCCCAACTCTGCCATGCTTTTGAAGGAATGGACAGCACTGCAAATATATTAGAATTATTCCATTATACCCTATGTGAAAGAGGTAATGAACCAGCTGTGCCAATAATCAAGAGGAAACATGATGGTTTTGTTTATTAAAGCAATACAAATAGGCCACTGAGAGTTAAGCTTCTTAGCAGGCAAAATAATAACTACTTAACTGTACAACAAAAAGGTTAAGAGTTTATTACAGAATGAGAAGTATCCAGCCAGCATATGAGAATTGTCTCTACTTGAATCCATATCTCATCAGGAGTAACAGAAGGCAGAGTCTTGCATAGAACTAAAAGGGAAGAAGCCAAAAGGTTGTGTCTCCTTGGTTGTGTAACAAGAACAAATAATATCCTAAAATTATTTAGGAACAAGTCCATAAATGCTTCATGCAAAACTGGAAAGTAAGTGGTTCTTGTTCAGTGACTTATCAAATCCAATTTTTAATGCAAACCAAGACCACTTACAGTGCAATTCTGAACAGAACAATTATCTTTCTAAGTGGCAGATTATGCATGGAGAGGTTCCTGCAACTTCAAAGAGAATTGATTGGGGAGTCCTTGTTTTGAGGCAAAACCGCAAAAGGGCAACATGAGCTGCCATTTGTTAAGCTCCCCAGGTTCACGATCATGGGCTTCCCAATGTGCTGTAAACCCAAGCATCAAGACCGACAGGCTTTTCTTACTGTGGTCAGGAATCACTGATTGTTTGTGTATAAAACTACAAGGTTGGAGGTGTCCCAGTTTGTTGATCAAACGTAGGGGCAAATCAGGTGCTTGGACTAATCAACTGC
The DNA here is from genome assembly GCF_021028975.2 of Sphaerodactylus townsendi. Classification (NCBI taxonomy): domain Eukaryota; kingdom Metazoa; phylum Chordata; class Lepidosauria; order Squamata; family Sphaerodactylidae; genus Sphaerodactylus; species Sphaerodactylus townsendi. The sequence goes on from NW_025950741.1 coordinate 8,166, forward strand.
TCTTATTACTTTTACATAGTTATTTAATTTTTTATCTAAAGATATGCAGAAATGGGGAGGCCATGGGCAATAAAAATGATATGGCAGGACAAGAAGCAGGAAGTAGTTCGCAATGGAGAGGAGGGAGAGGGGAAAGTGTGCAAAGGAGCACAAGGGAGTGGAGGGGGGGTAAGACTAGGCTGGCTGGCTGCGGGCAGAGGGAAGAGGTCCTGGGAAATCTGTTCTGCTCTGGCAGCAAAGCAAAATTAAAATTGTGCTATAAGTGGATTTGCTTGCTGCGGAGAGAGTGGAAAGTGAAAACAGAGCTAGGGAAAATACGTTTATACAAGAAATCTTGCTGCAGCTGACATTCACCCGCACCATGCAGCAAACACCCCATGCATAATTGGCCAGTCTGTTGAAATCAACTCTTTGTAGATATTTACTGTAAATTACAAATTTTATATATCCCACTTTTTTCTCTAATGGAAAGCCAAAGCCACTCATCACATCATCTTTGCCAGGCAAAGCAGCTGGCACCCTACCTTTCCCAACCCAATCTGGCCATGGTGATCCATGCAACAGTCACCTCCAGATTAGACTTCTGCAAGTCTGCTCCATACAGCAGCAGTCAAGGTCATTGCATGGACCCAGTGGCAGGCACACATACAACCTGTGCTCCACCAGCTGCACTCACTCCAGGTGGAGTACTAGGTCAGATTCAAGGTTCTTGTTCTAATGCACAAACCCCTAAATGATCTAGGACCCGTATACCTTCAGGGCCGTCTCTCCAGATATGCTCCCCTAACTTACTGGTGGTCCCTGGCCCAAAAGAAGTTTGCCTAGCCTCAACTAGGGGCAGGGATTTTTCAGCCAGGGATTTTCAGCCCAGCCCCCAGTCTGGTGAACTGTTCTATCCAATGAGGCCAAGGCCCTGTGGAACCTTGCAGGGCCTGTAAGACAGAGATGTTCCACCAGGCTTACGGTTGAGCCGTACATGATATCATCTGGCCACCTCCTCCTTTCTTTCCTTTGTTCCTTCTTTGTTTTGCTTTGGTTTAATTCCATCAAGTCCACCATCAGTCCCTCAAAGGTATACGATACCATGTATGGGCCACTTAAAAAAATTGTAAATTATAGGATTTAAAAAAATGTTTTTTATCATAACAATATTATACTGAATGGTTATGAGCCATCCAAAGTTCAACAGGGAAGGGGCAGCAATTAATTATCTAAACTAATTTGTGACTAGCACAAACTTGTTTTGTTGTCATACATAAACTGTGGTCCTCCACAACAAAAGTTAGATTGCTCCCAAACTGTGACACATTTTTCTTGATTTCTGTAATTAAAATTCATCAAATTAAACACTTGGCTGAAACCAAGACTTGTTTTTCCTCATATTATAATTTATAATAAACTAACAGGGTTCCACGTTTTTTAGAAACTTTAATAGACTATTCTTAACATAATGTATCATACCATAACCCTTTACTGATATCAATTAGTTCTCTCATGCTTCAAATTGCTTCTTCCTTAATTACTTTGTTATTTACTTCACTATACTGCAATGTTGTTTAGCTTCACCGCATGAGACAGAAGTTAGAGCCTGTGACTTCTTTTTGCACCTGTCATGTTATCTAACAGCCCCATCCAAAAGGAGGGGGGAAATCCAGAACTGGAAGTGGTTTCGGGCAGCACCGGTGGATTTGCTCTCCCTGGAGCACTTATCCCAGCAGAGGGACAAATTCAGTGGTGGGTGGCTGCTGTGGTCCTCCACAACAGTGGAACATGGTGCTGAATGTCATGCCACCATAGCTGCGCCCCTGCACCCACCCCTGGCATAGTGGGGGCAGTCTGGGAGCATGGCTAGGGGAGGAGATGAGGAATGGGGGCAGTCTGGGAGCATGGCTGGGGGAGGAGGTGAGGAGGGGAGGCTGGGGGAGGAGGGGAGGAGGGGAGGAAAATTCTTCACCCAAGAGGAGGTGAGGAAAATTCCTGCACCTGAACCAAGCTTCTTAGGAGGCGAATCCGAGGAACTAGCAAAGATAGTGGTAGACAAGGAAGAAGTTCTGGCAGCCATTGATAAACTAAATGTTACCAAATCCCCTGGCCCAGATTGCATTCACCCAAGAGTTCTTAAAGAGCTCAAGCATGAAATTGCTGATCTTCTCACTTTAATATGCAACTTATCCCTGAAATCAGGCTCCATCCCTGAAGACTGGAAGATGGCCAATGTCACACCAATCTTTAAGAAAGGATCTAGGGGGGACCCGGGAAATTACAGGCCAATCAGTTTGACATCTGTTCCTGGTAAATTAGTAGAATCTATCATTAAAGATAAAATTATAAAACATGTAGAAAAGCAAGACCTGCTGAGAAAGAGTCAGCATGGCTTTTGCAGAGGCAAATCCTGTCTTACAAACTTACTAGAGTTCTTTGAGGGTATAAACAGGCATGTGGACAGGGGTGAACCGGTGAACATTGTCTACTTGGATTTCCAAAAGGCTTTTGACAAAGTTCCTCACCAGAGACTGTTGAGAAAACTCAGCAATGAAGGAATAAGAGGGGAAGTCCTCCTATGGATTAAAAACTGGTTGAGAAACAGGAAACAAAGAGTGGGTGTAAATGGGAAGTTCTCAAAATGGAGAGATGTCGGGAGTGGTGTCCCCCAAGGATCCGTTTTGGAACCAGTGCTCTTTAACCTATTCATAAATGACCTGGAAGTAGGGGTGGGTAGCGTGGTGGCCAAGTTTGCAGATGATACCAAAGTATGTAGGGTGGTGAGAACTACAAAGGATTGCGAAGAGCTCCAAGCGGACCTTGATAAATTAGGTGAGTGGGCTCAGAAATGGCAAATGCAGTTCAATGTAGCAAAATGTAAAGTGATGCACATAGGGGCAAAAAATCCAAATTTCACATACACGCTACAGGGGTCCGTGCTACCAGTCACAGACCAGGAAAGGGATTTGGGCATCTTAGTTGATAGTTCCATGGGAATGTCAACTCAATGCATGGCAGCTGTAAAAAAGGCAAACTCTATGTTGGGGATCATTAGAAAAGGAATTGATAATAAAACTGCAAAGATTGTCATGCCCTTATATAAAGCAGTGGTGCGACCGCACTTGGAGTACTGTGTCCAGTTCTGGTCGCCGCATCTCAAAAAGGATATTGAGGAGATAGAAAAAGTGCAGAGAAGGGCAACAAGGATGATTGAGGGACTGGAGCACCTTCCCTATGAGGAGAGGCTGCAGCGTTTGGGACTGTTTAGTTTGGAGAGGAGGCGGCTGAGGGGGGATATGATTGAAGTCTACAAAATTATGCATGGGGTAGAAAATGTGGACAGAGAGAAATTTTTCTCTCTTTCTCACAATACTAGAACCAGGGGGCATACATTGAAAATGCTGGGGGGAAGAATTAGAACTAATAAAAGGAAACACTTCTTCACGCAACGTGTGATTGGTGTTTGGAATATGCTGCCACAGGAGGTGGTGATGGCCACTAACCTGGATAGCTTTAAAAGGGGCTTGGACAGATTTATGGAGGAGAAGTCGATTTATGGCTACCAATCTTGATCCTCCTTGATCTGAGATTGCAAATGCCTTAACAGACCAGGTGATCGGGAGCAACAGCCGCAGAAGGCCATTGCGTTCACATCCTACATGTGAGCTCCCAAAAGCACCTGGTGGGCCACTGCGAGTAGCAGAGAGCTGGACTAGATGGACTTTGGTCTGATCCAGCTGGCTTGTTCTTATGTTCTTATGTTCTTAGGAGCCATGCTTATCTCTGCATGCACATCATGGGAATCATGAGGCGGGGCTATGGCAGTTGTGGGCTGATGGGCTGGAGCTTGTGCCAGAACACTGACTCAACCCTTTCCGGCCTGCCCAGTGGTTGACCTGGGGCCATTCTGGCCTACCTAGTGGTAGACTTGGGTGGTCCTCTGTGAGATCGGCAGACGGCTTGATCTCTCTCCTCCTGTATCTAGTGGAAATTGAGTCCGTGGGTGGGGGGGAGCAGCAGAAAATTCAGATTTTTTTCCATGGGCTCCATTTTTCCTAGATACGCCTCTGGGATAGGGTCAAGGAAAATGGCTGCCCTATGAGCAAGAAAATTCAAACCTCCCCACCTACATGGCAGCTATCCAGTCTTTATTGTGACCCTTCCTGAAACTCTGCAACTAAACAGGTTTGAGAAAAATCAGAGAAAAGCCAGGAAAATCCTGGGAAGTGCATGTAACCAGGGCAAATAACCTGTGTGAAAATGGCCCAGGATCCAAAGCTAGGTACTCCTTTTAGTGAAAGCTAGGAATTCAGAAAACTTTATACATTGTTTTGATGTTATAGCAATATAATGATAGTCAATTCTTGATTTAAAAAAAAAAGTTTACCCAAGTGGCCTAGGAGAAGGGAAAAGGCTGCTGCTGAGGTACTGGGGCAGGAAAACTGCAAGGAAATCTGCCATGTGGGTGCTTTGTTGCCACTGCACTGCATCCATAGCCACAGCAGCAACAGGAAAATCTCTCAAGCCTCATGTGATGTGGCTGTGGATGCAGTGCAGTGGCAACAAGTGGGAACAGAAAAATTCTTCATATGATCAGATCTATTGGAATTGACCTTGACTACTTGGTTCAGATTTGGCTTGAGCACCGATAGAGACTATTGGTAAATTTCAGGTGTGGATGTTTTTAACTTGGTAAAGCCAAATAGAACTGATATCAATAAACTCTGTTCGGCTCTTACCAAAAATATTCAGGTTAAAAAACCCCGAACTCAAGACACGGGAGACAGATCCTGCATGCAGAATCGGGGGGGATCTCCCTCTGCCACTGCTGCTTAGCCTGGCATAAAGGATTGCAGCCTCCCCCACCCCCGCCTCTGCTGTCCCAGCCAAACTTCCATGTTGGGTTGCTTAGCCCGGCACAGAGAACTGTGGCCTACACACACACACACACACACACACACACACACACACAC
>NW_025950742.1:0-13116 GCF_021028975.2 Sphaerodactylus townsendi
GAGGGCTGCGAGTTTGACACCTATGCTTTACAGTATACATGGAAGCTGCATTATGATCCCCACTAAAATTCAGCCAGGATTGTGCCTTCAGGGTCAGGTTTTCCCTCGTGGCATCATTCTGCCCATATTTTATTTTATAGCTTTTTCTTCCGCGGCCCCCGAGCTCTTCTGATATGTCACCGGAGAGCTATTTTCCCTCATAATCTCTTCGCAAAGCCTGATTACTGTCGGCTTATCCCTGTAGCCCAGGAGACATTTGAGCTGATGACGACAGGCTGGTGAGAGCGTGGCGGAGGGAAATCTCCTCTCCTTCGTGCTCGGACCAGGCCGGTGCTGCAAAGCTAAAGAGCCAGGATTCCAAGCCAATAGGCAGCTGAGGTGTGTCACCGCTCAGGTCTTTCAAGTAAAAGCAGTGTCCTCAAAGGGCATACCTGGGCATTATACGGCCCGCGGGCCACATGCGGCCCGCCGGATGACCCTGACTGCCCCCCCGCCTTGCTGGGGAGCGAGGCGTCTTTGAAAGCCCCGCAGAAGCCGGTTGCCTTGGCTGCCTGCTTCTGCGGGGCTTTCAAAAGCGCCTCGCCCCCCTGCCTTGCTGGGGAGCGAGGCGCCTTTGAAAGCCCCGCAGAAGCCGGTTGCCTTGGCTGCCTGCTTCTGCGGGGCTTTCAAAAGCGCCTCGCCCCCCTGCCTTGCTGGGGAGCGAGGCGCCTTTGAAAGCCCCGCAGAAGCCGGTTGCCTTGGCTGCCGGCTTCTGCGGGGCTTTTAAAAGCGCCTCTCAAAAGCGCCTCACCCTCCCTGCCTTGCTGGGGAGCAAGGTGCCTTTGAAAGTCCCGCAGAAGCCGGCAACCAAGGCAACCAGCTTCTGCTGGGCTTTCAAAAGCACCAGTCGATGAGAAAAGTAGGTCAAGGGACTTAAGTCTCCCCACTTGCTTGATTGTCACAGTAGACAACTATGCAGGTAGGTTAAGCCTGTGATTCTTGGTGCCAAATAGTGTTGTATGCAGAACTGTTGCCACTGATTCCAAGTTGATCTGTGCACCTGTCTGTCACTTATCAGCCCCTATTATGCAGAATTGAGTTCAGCCTTTTGGCCCAGCCCTCCACAATATTTTCTGTTTCTTATGCGGCCCCATGGAAAAAATAATTGCCCACCCCTGCCAAAGGGTGTGTAAAAAAGAATGGCTCTCCCCCGACCCCAAGTTCTGGGTGTGCTGCTGGTGTGAAGGAGGCAAGCTTAGAGCAGGGACTCCCAAAGAGGTGCGGCAGGCAGGCAATCCACCCATTTCCTCAGTCCTAGTGGCTCAGTGGCAGAAAACCTGTTTGACGGATGGAAGTGTCCAGGTTTCAGTCCCTGCCGTCTCCAGTCGAAGGGTCCTCAGTGTTGGTCGTTGTGCCTCTGATTGAGTTGCTGCTCTGGTCTTGCTTCTGCTATGGCAGTGATGGCGAACCTATGGCACGGATGTCAGAGGTGGCACTCAGAGCCCTCTCTGTGGGCACGCACAGAGTTCATCATGTGGGGGGGAAATCCCCCCCCCCCACATCTAGGCTGGCCTGGGCCGCTGGGCTCGATTATTAGCATTAAACCTAAGACCTCGTTTTGGGGAAGCAGTGTAGGTAACCCTGTTAAGTGCTGCTAAACCCCACTGATTTTCATGCAAAAAACTAAAGCGCGATCCTTTACCTGGGAGTAAGCTCGGCTGCTGGCAATGAGGTTTGCTTCTGAGTAAACCCTCCTAGGGTCGTGATTCACCAGTTTGAAGAGTTGCATGGTTGCTTCAAAAGCAAAGCCAATGACCACCACCAAGTTTACTCCCGAGTAACGCACGCCTCACAGCCAACCATTTTTTTCTAAACCAAAATCTCAGTATTCAGGTTAAATTGCGGTGTTGGCACTTTGCGATAAATAAGTGGGTTTTGGGTGGCAGTTTGGGCACTCGGTCTCGAAAATTTCGCCATCACTGTACTATGGTTTTCTTAGTTTAGGCCCAGTGAATCCTCAGGTTCATTAAATTCTCCTCAGGGTGTTCTGCCGAAGGAGGACTGCTGATTTGGTTTGCTGCGACTGACCCACCTTTCCGTATTGGGTCAGAACGTGGTACGGGTCAAAGCAGTTGCAAGAGGAAAAACAGTGGAACCTCGGTTTTCATTGCCTTCGGTTTTCATCTGTTTTGGTTTTCATCGATTTTTTCAGTGAAAAATTTGTCTCGGTTTTCATCGATTTGCAGTCAGGTGCAGGGGTTTGTGGAGAAAAATCACCTGGACAAAGCTGTTGCGGGCCATGCCTTCAACTTGTTCAATGACAATGTCTTGCCCCATTTCAGACAAATCTTAAAGAGGCGTCAGAAACAGACCTCTTTGGACAGCTTTCTGGTGTGATGTTGATCCACTGGCTCTGAAGCTGGTCCTCATGTTATTGTTTGTTACTGTTTTCAGCATTAAACACTAGGTTTATTCTCCAAAAAATGTGTTTTTGGTGTGTTTTTTTGGAGTGCCTAGAACGGATGAATTGGATAAACAAACAAACAACAACAACCTTTATTTGGCATTTAAAAATAGGTTCTAGAGCATTGCCAGACATTTTTGAAATACAAATCAAGAGTACATTCAAAGCGCAGACAGGAAGACTATATAGCAGTATACATTACTTAGAAAGTTCTGTCACTTGTAAAAGAAATTTTGCTACTTTTTCCAAGAGTATGACATCTGTGTTGTTTAACAGAAGCTCCACAACAGAACAGTCAGAGTCACTTTCGGATCTGTCTAGGGCCAGCCTGGGAGAGAAATTCCTGATGCCCACATATCTCGGACAGTCAAGAATAATGTGAGCAAGAGTCTCCACTTGGTTTTTACAGTGTGGACAAACCCGATCCTGGAGAGGGATGGATAAGTAGCGACCCTTTGTAATGGCCGATGGGAAGGTATTGGATCTGGCCCTTGTGATAATCCGTCTCTGTTGGGGTTCAGTTAATAATTCAAGATATTTGGCTATGTGCCCCTGTTCCGGTATTATTCCGACAGAGAGGGGTGAATTGGATTTACATTGATTCCTATGGAAAAGTTTGCCTCGGTTTTCACCGGTTTAGGTTTTCATCGATTCTTTTCGGACGGATGACCAACAAAAACCGAGGTTCCACTGTACTGGTCAAATCCCCCATGCTGCTGGCTAGGCTGAGAGATGGTGACATAGCCCTGAGATGACTCAGTGAGTTTCCAGGCAGAGTAGGGATTTGAACCCACGTCTCCTCAAGCAAAGCTTCAACCACACAGGTTAAATTTTCCTTTTCCTCTCCCTCCAAGGTCGGACAGTTCTTTCAACTTCATGGTCTTCTTCTTCATCTTCGGCGCCCAGTTCCTCCTGGCAGTTATCCAAGCGATTGGGTTCAGCGGGTGGGGAGCCTGGTAAGCGGCAGCGTCTGCGGTTCCTTCTCCTCGTACTGCTTTGAATTCAAAATGATATATTTTTTGAAAAAATTAAGACACAGACAGTAGTTGCTTTCTTAAAACAGAAAACGAAATCTGTGCCTTCAGAGGGACCATCCTGTGTTCCTTTAGAACATAAGAACATAAGAACTAGCCTGCTGGATCAGAGCAGAGTCCATCTAGTCCAGCACTCTGCTACTCGCAGTGGCCCACCAGGTGCCATTGGGAGCTCACATGCAGGAGGTGAAAGCAATGGCCTTCTGCGGCTGCTGCTCCCGAGCACCTGGTCTGCTAAGGCATTTGCAATCTCAGATCAAAGAGGATCAAGATTGGGAGCCAGAGATCGACTTCTCCTCCATAAATCTGTCCAAGCCCCTTTTAAAGCTATCCAGGTGAGTGGCCATCCCCACCTCCTGTGGCAGCATATTCCAAACACCAATCACGTGATGCGTGAAGAAGTGTTTCCTTTTATTAGTCCTAATTCTTCCCCCCAGCATTTTCAATGAATGCCCCCTGGTTCTAGTATTGTGAGAAAGAGAAAAATTTCTCTCTGTCAACATTTTCTACCCCATGCATAATTTTATAGACTTCAATCATATCCCCCCTCAGACATCTCCTCTCCAAACCAAAGAGTCCCAAATGCTGCAGCCTCTCCTCATAAGGAAGGTGCTCCAGTCCCTCAATCATCCTCGTTGCCCTTCTCTGCACTTTTTCTATCTCTCCGATATCCTTTTTGAGATGTGGCGACCAGAACTAAACACTTTCTTAGTGGCACCACCACAATGTTGGCTCTCTATCTCCCTGCACCCGATGAAGTCGTTTTTGTATCTCAGGAGCTCCAGTGGAGAGTTTCTGTCTGGGGTTCCTGCTACTGCTGAATGAAATCCCATTTCTTATTGGGCTGCTTTGTAGAAGTTGCGTTCATGATTTTAAACACGTTTGTTTATTCAGGTGGCTTTTATTTTTTTTAACAGTTGGGAGTCAGGTTTGATTTTGGTAGTTTCCTCAAAGCCCTCAACTGGCTGGGGCCATCGGACCTGCCGGTACGTTCCCCAAAGAGCATTAATAACTGAATGGTGAACCCTGGCCCCAAGTTGTCCGACTGGCCTCAACCACTTATCTGATGGAGATTTCACAGCAAGCCTCCGTCTCCCCTTCTCCTTTTCCATCCTTAATTTCTTGTCTCTTCTCTCTAAAAGGAGCAGCAGTGGCGTAGGAGGTTAAGAGCTCGTGTATCTAATTTGGAGGAACCGGGTTTGATTCCCTGCTCTGCCACTTGAGCTGTGGAGGCTTATCTGGGGAATTCAGATTAGCCTGTGCACTCCCACACAAGCCAGCTGGGTGACCTTGGGCTAGTCACAGCTCTTCGGAGCTCTCTCAGCCCCACCTACTTCGCAGGGTGTTTGTTGTGAGGGGGGAAGGGCAAGGAGATGGTCAGCCCCTTTGAGTCTCCTGCAGGAGAGAAAGGGGGGATATAAATCCAAACTCCTCCTCTTCCTCCTCTTCTTCCTCTTCTTCCTCTTCTTCCTCTTCTTCCTCTTCTTCCTCTTCCTCCTCTTCCTCTTCTTCTTCTTCTTCTTCTGCACCACCACCACCACCACCACGACGAAGCCGCCTTGAGCCCACGAGGGAAAGAGTCGCCTGCATCTCAAGTAAAACGAAACCAAAAAAAAATGAAGACAAAAAGAAGCTTTTTTTCCCACCTCCAAATAGAGAAACAACCATTCTAAAATATTCTATCGACTTGGAAATTATGAGCACTTTCTTCAGGGCCGGGCTTAACATAAGCCATTTTGAATACGTGAGCCCATGAAGGAAGAAGAGGAAGAGTTTGGATTTATATTCCCCCTTTCTCTCCTGGAAGGGGAGATATAAATCTCAAACTCAAAGGGGCTGACAAACTCCTTTCCCTTCCCTCCCTCACAACAAACACCCTGTGAGGTAGGTGGGGTTGAGAGAGCTCCGAAGAACTGTGACTAGCCCAAGGTCACCCAGCTGGCATGTGTTGGAGTGCACAAGCTAATCTGGTTCCCCAGATAAGCCTCCACACATGACAGAGCAGGGTATCAAACCCAGTTCTCTGGACTAGAGTGCGCCTGCTCTTAACCACTACACCACGCTGGAAGAGTTTGAAATATGAGAGCTGAATGACAAATTCATAATTACATGCCCAGGACTATAGTTTCAGAGGTTAGCGTTGATCTGCAGTAGAATAGATATATTTTGAGTTCTGTAGCATCTTAGAAGGGACAAGCTTTTGAAAGTCACAACTCCCTTCAAAAGCTTAAACCCGGAAAACCTTGCTGATTTCTATAGCCCTACTGGACTCACTACAGCGTGGTGCAGTAGTTTGGAGCAGGTGCAAATCTGGAGAACCGAGTTTGGTTCCCTGCTCTGCCCCTTCAGCTGTGAAGGCTTATCTGGTGAGCTAGATTAGCATGTGCACTCCCACACACGCCAGCTGGGTGATCTTGGGCTAGTCGCAGTTCTTTGGAGCTCTCTCAGCCCCACCTGCCTCCCAGGGTGTTTGTTGTGAGGCGGGAAGGGAAAGGAGCTTGTAAGCCCCTTTGAATCTCCTTCCAGGAGAGAAAGGGGGATATAAATCCAACTCTTCTTCTTCATTGCCACCAAAGCAGCAACATAAGTACAGTTTCTGGTACTAATTGAATATGTCTCCTGTAAATATCCTGCTTCTTTTGGATTTGCTTAAAGTTTCTAGTCCAGTGGTGGCGAACCTTTGGCACTCCAGATGTTATGGACTACAATTCCCATCAGCCCCTGCCAATTGGCCCTGCTGGCAGGGGCTGATGGGAATTGTAGTCCATAACATCTGGAGTGCCAAAGGTTCGCCACCATGGCTCTAGTCCCTGTAGTTACCAAGATTCTCTTGACAGCAGGGGCGGCTGGCGAGGAATGAATAAGGTTTCCGGTGGTCGTGGGGTTCAGCGGGACTTCAGTGCCTCTTCTGGACCCCAACCCCAGAAGGGCTCAACATCAGTGGTGGGATCCCAAAATTTTAGTAACAGGTTCCCATGGTGGTGGGATTCAAACTGTGGCGTAGCGCCAATGGGGCTGGGCGGGGCATTCCTGGGCGGGGCTGTGGCAAGGACGCAGCCGCTGCGCCGGTCCTTGGGCAGGAAACGAATGCACGCAGGCGCAGGCTGCCACGCACGCCGGTGCACCTCCTGCTAGACTGCTCCAAGTTCTGCGTGCTACTGCTGAGAGGAGGGGCGTAACTAAGGCAAAAATCCCGTGGCAAAATCGCCAATTAGCAACCCCCTCTCGGCACACACAAATAATTAGTAGCCTACTCTCGGGAACTTGTGAGAACCTGCTGGATCCCACCTCTGCTCAACATCCAAATAATATATGCAGAAATGTACAAATGCAGAGCTGTGAATCTCATCTCTCCTGCCGCTTGGTCTCTGAAGCACTGTCTCTTGCCCTCTCTTCCAGTGGCTGGCTGGCAGCGGTGACTTTTTTCTCGACGAGCACCGGGGCTGCCGTTATCATGCTTTTTCCTGCTGTAATGTTCACTCTGTCGGCCCTTGTGATGTTCGTCTGTCTCCTTCGGGTAAGTGGGGTGGTGGGGGAGTTGAATGGGGGGCGGGCTGTTACCTGTTAAAGCAGGGCTAGGGCAGCAAGTCCTGCAACGCATGCCAGAGCAGACCAGCATTCCCCGCAACGTTAATTTAAATGCTCCCAGGTGTTTGTCTAGTGAGCAGGTTGCCTCTTGCAGGTTGCAGCTCCAGCCTTCATTTTAGCCAGGTGTCTCTCGGGTGCAGCTGGGAGAATCTAGTCCTTTTTAGCTCAGAAAAAACGCTCGTTTTCTGCAGGAGGATATTGGTGGAGCCTTTGTACGGATCTTCCGACCCATCTTTGGTTGTGGGGATTGAAAGTACGCTTCAGTCCGTCAAGTGTTCTGGCTCTAACCCTAAGGCCAACACAAGCCTTTATTGGCATATAAAACAGGACAAAATTTTAAAACAAAACAAGGTTAAGAAATACAGTTAAAACTACTAATTTCCAGTATAAAATTTGCAACCGTTTCACAAAAGAGCACATCAGAGCTGTTCAGGAGATTGGGTATCTTATAACACTCGTGCCACTGAGAACATTGGAATTCATGTATTTCATGCGTATCTTATTGTATTTAGGGCATAGAAACAAAGAATGGTCAAGTGTTTCAACCGTAAGAACATAAGAACATAAGAACTAGCCTGCTGGAGTCCATCTAGTCCAGCATTCTGCTACTCGCAGTGGCCCACCAGGTGCCTTTGGGAGCTCACGTGCAGGATGTGAAAGCAATGGCCTGCTGCTGCTGCTGCTCCTGAGCACCTGGTCTGCTAAGGCATTTGCAATCTGAGATCAAGGAGGATCAAGATTGGTAGCCATAAATCGACTTCTCCTCCATAAATCTGTCCAAGCCCTTTTTAAAGCTATCCAGGTTAGTGGCCATCACCACCTCCTGTGGCAGCATATTCCAAACACCAAACCGTAGTCATATCACATGAACAGACTCTTTTAGAACATTCCATATTCTTAAATCTTCCCTCCAGCAGAGCTGATGGCAGCACATTACATCTTGCAGTAGCCAAGGCTCTCCTCTGGGTGGGATTAACCAGCAGACGAAGATATGCTGCCGTAATTCCTAGCTCGCATTGGATTAATAATGTAGTCAGAGAACAGGTTGTCTTGAACCCTAAGGCTGAATCCTGAGGGTCTGCCCTTTCATTCTGGGAGCAGCATTTCTACGGCACCCCTGTCCCCGGCCACTCTGGCAGGATCTAAACTGAGGGTTTTTTTCGATAATTTTTTAAATTAAATTTTAAAACATATATCAGTGACAGCGAACCTTTTCGAGACTGAGTGCCCAAACTGCAACCCAGAGCCCACTTCTTTATTGCAAAGTGCCAACACGGCAATTTAACCTGAATATTGAGGTCTTAGTTTAGAAAAAACAGTTGGCTCCAAGGCGTGCGTTACTCAGGAGTAAGCTTGGTGGTAGTCGGTGGCTTTGCTTTGAAGCAACTGTGGAACGCTTCGAACGGATGAATCACGACCCTAGGAGGGTTTGCTCAGAAGCAAGCCCCATTGCCAGCAACCGAGCTTACTCCCAGGTAAAGGATTGTGCTTTAGTTCTTCACATGAAAATCAGTGGGGTTTAACAGTGCTTAACAGGGTTACCTATACTGCTTCCCCAAAACTAGGTCTGAAGTTTAATGCTAATAATCGAGCCCAGTGGTGCAGGCCAGCCTAGATGTGTGGGGGAGGGGGGAAACTCTGTTTGTGCGTGCCCACAGAGAGGGCTCTGAGTGCCACCTAGGTCTTAGGTTTAATGCTAATAATCTCCCTGAAATAATTACACTATTATCACATGACGAACTCTGTGCACGCGTGCCCACAGAGAGGGCTCTGAGTGCCACCTCTGGCACCCGTGCCATAGGTTCGCCACCACTGACATATATAATTACCAAACAAACTTGTTAACATCATTAAAAAAGAAAATATCGTATTGTTAACTATATTACAAGTTTTAACAGTTCAGGTAGGTTGTTCTATTTATGATAACTTGAATATCTGTTTCTAAACTGTTACTTGAATCATAACTGATATTCAACATTAAAATAAATTGCTGAGTTGGTAAAAGATTAGACCTAAAACAAGAGTGCAAGAATAACATAAGTCACAAGGTAAGAAAACAACACTTATTATCATTCTTCCCACTTGAACTTAGATAATTAATTTCCTTCCTAAATTTTATACGAGAGATCCATCTCTATACTGCTATCTTAGTCTAGTTTTCTCCAAAAGTTATGTTCATTTATTTTACTCCTTTATAGTCAAGTCACAAGCCTTTATTGGCATAAAATAAACATACAAAATCAGCATACAAAATTTGCCCATTATTGCTCACAATTATAGACACTGGTACTAAAATACTAAATACTAAAATATATACATGGTCCTTCTGTAACTATAGGACATTCCTTCAGCTAAGTTAACTCACTTAAACGTCATCGGATACTGACAGAAGCTAGAAAAATTACTGCTGGCTATATGTGGTCATAATACATAGACATTGGTTGGTATTCATCTAGACTTACGTCTATTATTGTTAGCAGAAATTTTGCTACATTCTCACACACTGTGGGATCCATGTTGTTCAAAAGCATAGGTATCTTAAGAGCTTCAGTTAGATTGTTATACAGAAATGGGATAAGTGCAGATTGTGACATTCTGATTTTTGCAAACCTTACACAATGAAAGAGGGTATGATCGAGTGTCTCCCCCTGACCCATATTGCATGGACATAGCCTCCTCTGTTTATCAATTTGTTGATATCTGCCATAGAGCAGCATAGAAGGCATTAGATTGAATCTGGCCAGTGTTAAAGCTCTTCTTAATTTAGGGTTGGTGATCCACTGTAAATAATTGGCCATGTGTCCTTGTTCAATTGGAATAAGCAGGGTCAGGGGGGAACACTCCTTTATAGTCTATTTCCTGTATGTATTCTTATTCTTTTGTTTTTTTTCCATATACAAAATAAATACATATATTCAACTATATTCTTTAATCTATCACGCCTATATTTAACATTATCATATACATTGGAGCTTACAACCACACGGAGTCATGAACGGAGATATTTTTTGTGGGACAGTACTAGCTCCGCTTCTAGCTCTGTGTGCTTCTAGATGTTACTTTCGGAGGATTTTTAGGGACAGGTGGTGATTTTCCTACATAAGGGTGCTTGTAACAACATACTGCGCCTTTATTGGCATATAAAACAGGACAAAATTTTAAAACAAAACAAGGTTAAGAAGTACAGTTAAAATACTAATTTCCAGTATAAAATGTGCAACAGTTTCACAAAAGAGCACGTGGGAAAGCTGTTCAGGAGGATTTGGTATCGCAACACTCATGCCACTGAAGGCATTACACAGAAAGCGGAATTCATTTCATACATATCTTATTGTATTTAAGGCATTGAAACAAAGAATGGTCAAGTGTTTCAACCATAGTCAGATCACATGAACAAACTCTTTTAGCACGTTCCCTATTCTTAAATCTTCCCACCAGCAGAGCTGATGGCGGCACATGCTTGCAGTAGCCAGAAACCTCCTCTGGGTGGGATTAATCAGCAGACGAAGATATGCTGCCATAATTCCACGCTCGCATGGGATTAATAATGTAGTCGGAGAACAGGTTGTCTTGGCGGCAAGAGTCGAATTATGAAAATCAAGATCCAAGAGCCTATTCTTTACTAGTCTGAAGGCTTCCACCTTTGTGAGCATAAGGAGTGATTCCAAGGGGAAACCAATAGCTTCAACCTTTCTAAAGATCAAAGTATACCATTCTGAGATAAAGTGATCTGATAACAGAGAGGGAATATAGCTATTGGATCCCACTATTTTCAATATTTTATGGCCCTTATCCATGCCAAAGTTTCTAGAGTGGTTTGGCCCATCTCTATGCACAATGCAGCGTAAGGCACACATCTAGGGAGCCCCATTAGTTTCCAAAGGAATTTGGGTATAGGGTGTAATAAACTACTGCCTCCCTGCTGGATTGTTTTCTCTCTGTCTTCCTCAGGTCCACCGCCTGTACCGTGGGGGAGGCGGCAGTTTCCAGAAAGCCCAAGACGAGTGGCATAGCGGCTTGTGGAGGGACCCCCCGAGCCGGGAAGCTCAGTTTAACAACTTTTCCGGGAACAGTCTCCCGGAGTATCCGACCGTCCCCAGCTACCCTGCCCGAAGCCGTTAACATGGACCTACCGTTAGATGCTTTATTCAGGGTCATCTCGAAATGATGTTGCTGGTACTTTGGGAGGTGGTGTTGGGGGAGAATAATCTCCTTTTACCCCTTCCCACCTAGGTGTAGGTGTAGGTGTTTTTGTTTTACATTTCTCCTTCCAGCAATTGTTCAAGATCTAGTTCCTTGACTTAATCCCATGTTATCAGCCTCTTCTCTCCAAGAAAAGGCTGAGAGGGTGGGTGCCAATATATGCCTGATTCTTTGGCAGAGGACAGGGCCTTCAATTTCTTCTCACAGCCCCCCTGTGTATCTCTCTCTCACCTCTCAAGACTTAGATGGCTTATACAGATCAGCAGTCCACTGCCACGTTCCCCCTTTGGGGAGTCAATTTAACCTCTCTTCCATCTCCTGACACCCTGTCTTTCTCTGCTTAACTCGCTTGCTTATGTTCCAGATGTTTTACTGGTTCTTAGGAAAGGAGAAACCATAAATTATCCAGTAACTAACACAAATGGCAAGGCACCCAACAGTGAAATTGTTCTTGGAGTGTATGTTAGATTGCCAAGGAGGGAGAATTGTATGGTGTGAGTCTTTCCCCCCCTAATTTAAAAACCTTCTCCCTGCAAGATGAAAGCTAGCACCTCAGGAAGAAGGGCTTCAGCCTATCCTGAGGTGCTAGTTGTCCCGTGTGCGAGGATTCTTATTTCACAAAGGACTGTTCAGGCATGAGACTTGGTGCAGGGGGGAATCCAGTGGCACAGACAAGAAAGTTTGTGGCGCTGCCGTTCGTGGAGATCTTAATTGTTCAGGTGATCTAGTTTTCTAGCTTTGGACAGCTCAGCTGCCCGTGCCAAATGCCAGTTTTCTTTTCTTGAAATCTTAGAGAGCTTTTTGGAGCTTCTTTTGCTTGCTACTAACTTGTTTGCCAAAGCGTTGAATAGTCTCTGCCTTGTCTGTACCTGGGCAAAAAAACCCCAGTCAGGTCTGTGTCCTCTTCTTTCTTTTTCCCATCACGCCCAAAGTCCTGTTGCAGAACCTAAACCGGTGATAACTCTGCGAGGGTCCACGTGGCATGTCCAGAGGCAGGGTTCTGACGGTGCCACCGGCAAGGTCCGGGTTGGATTCGGCAGCGCTTCGTTGCTCCAGGGAAAGGCTGGTGGGCTAGATCAGGTCTGGATGTTTTCATTGTTGACTGCCCACCCACCCACCCACCCCATGGCTGTTGGTATCCCAAGTCCCTTTCTTCTCATGGCCTACAGCAGGTTCTAGCCCTCACCACTATAGGCTGTGTGTGCCCCATGGGGCCTGACCCTCAGTAAGTGGTTTCGGACAGCTTCAGGAAGCACTGCTCAATTATCAAGTCATTTTTCTTGATTTTCTTGACTTGACAGTTTTCTTTGCCCTGGGCATCTTCCAAACAAGAAATGGCTATGCTTTCAGTTGACTAGGGCTAGTATACCAGCCCTGGAAACTTTCCCTGGGTTATGTTTCCTGATCCCAGGTTTGCTTTGTCGAGAGACGAACGGTGCAGCGCGACTTTATGCATTGTAAAAACGATCACACTTTAATGGATATCAACCCCTTCCCTTGGGGCGTTTCCAGTGCAGTGTGGGTTGGTCTCTCCCCAAATGTGTGGGGCTGTGCCTTTTCAAAGAGACCTGGCCCACTCCCACCAGCCGATGCCCTTGGCGCTGACGCAAAATGCCCAGGCCCTCACACACAGCTCTGGCTTTTCCCAGGAAATAGGGCTCCAACCTTTTCCTCTTGCGGGCCTGCACTCATCCAAATTTGACCCCTTTGAGCATTTTTTGTGCAATTGGGAGCAACACTGGAGAAAAACCACAAATGTGAAAACTGACTTCCTTATACCTTTGGACCGTGGTGGCGAACCTTTGGCACTCCAGATGTAATGGACTACAATTCCCATCAGCCCCTGCC
>NW_025950743.1:0-13108 GCF_021028975.2 Sphaerodactylus townsendi
CCTCCCTTGCATGCCACCCCTCCCTTCCCTTCCCCTCCCTCCGCTAGAGTGGGTGGGCCATGTCCAGATGCCGGGCCCCCTCCCCTTCCCATCCCTCCCTTACATGCCACCCCTCACTCCCTCCCTAATTGTCACAACCACTCTGGCTGGGAGAGGCCATGGCTCTGTGGCAGAGCCTCTGCTTGGTATGTAAAAGGTCCCAGATTCAGTCCATAGTGGCTAAAGTTAGAATGATCAAGTAGTAGGTGAAAGACCACTACCTAAAACCCAAGACAGCAGCTGCCAGCCAGAGTAGACAATACCAACCCTGGAATGAACAAGGGTCTGATTCAGCACAAAACAGGTACATGTGCAGGTTCACTGACTAGCTTACAGAAATGGGGACATAAAGAAAGGATGTAGCCGAACAGACGGGAACACTAGAAGAAATGTTTGGATTTATACCCTGCCTTTCTCTCCTGTAAGAAGACTCAAGACGGCTTGTAAACTCCTTTCCCTTCCTCTCCCCACAACAGACATCTTGTGAGGCAGGTGGGGCTGAGGGACTCTGATCCCTGATGCCAAGCAGCCACTGATTGGTCAGCACTGTGCTTAAACAAAGAGAAAGTGTACTCATGTATGACACCTCCCTGTGGTCGGAGTCACTGATTTGTGAATGTTCTGATCACTTGCAGACGAGGGGGGGGAGGGGGGGGATCACATTTCCCCGACATATAGGCTGAGATATGACAAGCCAAAAATTATATGGAGACAGATGGTGGGACCAGCATGTTCATGCCTGCTCTATCTCTCTGTGCATTGATTGAATACATCCACTTTGGACAGACTTTCTGACTCAATGACTAGGATTTCCAGGTGACTGCTAATGGTGGGCAACCACCACCGATTCCTGCCTCGGCCTACTGACATTCAGTTCCTTGGTAGGTGGAAGCAAGCCAGCAGAAAGGAGGGGAGCAATTCATGTCCCTGAGCGATGACATCACTTCTGGCACAATGCAAAAGCTCTGATGTCACACTGGTGGGACGCTCTCCCCCTCTCCCCAAAACACTATGGAGTTTGGAGGACAAGTGCTAAAGTGTCCCCTAATGCAGTGCTGGTGCTTCTGTGTCATGTGAGAAGTGACATCATAATTAGGGACTGAAGATAGCCGTCCCCTGTGCCCCCTTGCCAAAGCTTTTGCCGGTTGCCAGCAGTGACCTGATAACTCTATCAATAATGTCTATGCACAATTCACTCGCTACAGAAAGTAATTTTCCTTCCTTACTGGTTTATATGTGTATTACACAGATTCATCCTAGTTTGTTCAATTCATCAAAAACTTGGGAGTAATCCATAGGGCTTTTTCGCACACAAGGTTTGCTCTGGAATTAATGCAATCCGCAGCGACATCCTGACCTGCCGTTTTGTCGCTCGACATCATTCACACATCACTCGGTTGATATGGATCTTCTTCTTGCTCCAGAAACCCCGGTAGTTTGCATTGCCGCGGAATGCAATACAAACCGAAGTCCTGATTGGCTGCTGTGTTGTTTGTGATGCTTGCCCCCGTCAACATGTTCTCACGCTGTGATGTGGCAATGAGATGATGACACTCCACTCTTCCTATTGGCTACCATTATCTCGTGGTTTCTCGCGGTGGGTATAATGAGATCTCAGAAAACTGTCTTCCCATTGGCTATCGTGCACTTGGGCTCTCGCTACATTAATTCCCCTCATATTGATTTCTCACACAAGCAAAATGATGCTCAGAATCCTCCAGCAAAGAATGTTAGCTAATGGCCCTTTACGCACTTTCAATGAGATGTTACTTGTGTAAATTACTGCTAAATTTGTCAGACTCTCAAAAGTGGAAATAACAGAGACCGTAGTAAAGTCCTAAAGCAGTTCATTCCAGGTAACACAAAGAGTGACAATGCAAAGCAGGATCTGAGCTCGAGAGCTCAGATCCAGGACCTTTAACACCCCCCCCCGTTTCACCCGACACCAAATGGCTACTACAGTTTCTACTACAATTACTCTACAGAGCTTCAAAGAACCTGGGAACCTTTCACACCTCTTTGAAGAAGAGCTGGTGCTAGGAGATTGCCAGGAAGGGAAGGGGGGAAACAGGGAAACATTTACAATTTATACACAGCAAGATCTCAAGGAACTGACAGGCATGGTCCTGACAAAATTAAAGTGTGGGTAGTATTTTAGTCCGGCTTCCGTGCTGGGCATGGGACGGAGACTGTTCTCGTCGCCGTCACAGATACACTCCGTATTCAGCTCGACCGAGGCGGATCGGCGCTGCTGGTGCTGTTAGATCTCACCGCAGCGTTTGATGTGGTCGACCACGACCTTTTGGCCCACCGCCTGGCCGCCTCCGGAGTGCGGGGCACTGTCCTTCAATGGATAGCCTTGTTCCTCCGGGGCCGGACTCAGCAAGTGAGGTGCGGGGACCAGGCCTCCCGGAAGTGCCCGCTTCAATGCGGTGTACCCCAGGGGGCGTTACTGTCCCCGCTGCTATTTAATATCTATATGCAACCCCTTGCTCAGCTGGTACGGAGTTTTGGGCTGATTTGCCATCAGTACGCTGATGACACGCAGCTCATTCTGTTGATGGAGGGGGGAGCAGCCGCCGCCCCTGCGGCTCTACAGCACTGTTTGGAGGCGGTTGCTGGTTGGTTGCGACAGAGCAGGTTAAAACTGAATCCATTGAAGACGGAGATCCTCTGGCTCGGCCGCGAGCGGGGTGGGACTTTCCAGCCGCCGGTGTGGGAGGGGGTCACATTGGCGCCCACTCCCTCCGTTCGCAGCCTGGGGGTCCACCTGGATTTGTCTCTCTCAATGGAGACCCAGGTGGCCCATACAACCCGGGCTGCCTTTTTCCACCTCCGTCAGGCCCGGCGGCTGGCCCCCTTCCTCTCCCAAACGGATCTGGCCTCCGTGATCCATGCAACGGTCATCTCCAGACTAGACTATTGTAACTCGCTCTACGTGGGCCTTCCCTTGCGTTTGATCTGGAGATTAAAACTGGTTCAGCATGCAGCAGCGCGCTTGCTAACAGGCAGCGCCGCCTGGGAACACATCCAGCCTGTGCTGTGCCAGCTGCATTGGCTCCCAGTAGAGTTCCGGGTCATCTTCAAGGTGCTGGTGTTGACCTTTAAGGCCATACGCGGCCTGGGACCATCGTATCTTCGAGACCGCATCACCCCATATGTCCCGACACGGCCTCTCCGATTGGCGGAGGCCAATTTACTGGTGGTCCCTGGCCCTTCAGTGATGCGGCTGGCCTCCACACGGGCCAGGACCTTTACAGCCCTGGCCCCGGCCTGGTGGAATGCTCTTCCTCCAGCTGTCCGGGCCCTGCGGGACCTTGGGGAGTTCCGCAGGGCCTGTAAGACGGAGCTGTTCCACCGGGCCTTTGGAGGAACCAGCCACTAATAGTGCCCCTTCCGCCGGCCCTTGACACCTGGGCCACCTGTCATCCAACGAGACTCGCCATGCCTCCCTCTCTGAGGGGGGAGGGATTTTTATTACTGGAATGCTGGATGCCATTTTAACTTGCTGAGTTTTTTATAATTGGAATAGGAACTGATAATTTTTATCGCTGCCTTAAATTGTTACTTATATTATTTTATATTGTATTTTATATGTTGTGCACCGCCCAGAGCCCTTCGGGGATGGGGTGGTATAAAAGTCCAATAAAATAAATAAATAAATAAATAAATAAATATTTCAAGGATCTCTTGCAGCTCAGGGGAGAAGAAATGTGTGAGGGGAGGGGCAGGAATCAACCACTCTGCCAGCCTTACACATGTTTCCCCCCACTTCTAGAAAGACACTTGCAGCCCAACTCCAGGCAAGAGAGCCAGCGTGCCCCTTCCTGCCCTAGCTCCCCCGGTATCCTGCAAGCTGCTGCGCCACCGAGGGCCCCGGAAGCTTTGCAAGCAGGAAGGAAGGGCATGCAATGGAAGTTGGGCGCGCTGCTTTGGCTGCTTCCCCCGTCCTACTCGGCCAGGTCCTCTCCTCCCTTTCCCCTCTGCCTTAACGTTCCTGGTGTTGGCCGAAGCTGATCCCATCGCAGCCGCCGCTCTGTCTGCACTTCCATCGCCTCCTGCGGCTGCCATGGGCCCGTTCCCTCCCGCAGCGGCCACCGTGCCCAGGGCTCCTACTGTGCCTGCTGCTGCCCCAGCTGCCACCACCACTGCTGCCAGGGCTCCATTTTCTTGCTCGTCCCGCTGCTGTTGGCACGCTTGTTCTTCTTGCCCTTGTTGCTCTTCTGGTTCGGCATCGCCAAGGGAGGAGGAGGAAGAGCGGGTCGCAGCAGGAAGCTGGCGGCGGCTGTTGCTACTTTCCCCGCTGCTGCTCCCACCAGCACCACGGTGGCTTAGTGCAGCCCCATTGTTAGGCGCTGGAGGAGCAGCAAGCAAGCTGGGCTCTGCCTCTCCCCCTCCAGCCCAGCCACATGCACCCCACTGCTGCCAGGCCATGGGAAAGAGCATCAGCCCAGGGAAGAAAAGGCGTGTCTCGCTTGTTTTGATTCCGCTTCTTGCCCCACTAGCCCCAAAGTGTGGCTGACGGCTGATGCTGAAAAGACAAAAGTACATCCCTCCCCCCCACTTCCTCCAAAGTATGGCCGAGTTATTGAGCTCTGGAGCTCTCTGTTATTATACACATTTTAGATTTCATCACCAGATAAGTTGATGAGCAGAGCAATCTTATTCATGACCGACCGCCGTGAGTTGGGGGAGGCAAGTGAGATGGAAATGAAACTTTAAAATCTGCATGCACATCAGCAATTTCCTGGCACCTTCCGATTGGCTGGGAGAAATTGCCTCACCGCGGGGGCGTGATTCTTAAAAGTTGCTCATTCACGTTGCGTTTTGCACATAGGCACTGGAATGTGGAGGGAAACCATTTTATAGAGGAAAGTTGCACAAGCATCGAGCGACAGGAAGAATCTGAGGTAAAGGTTTGAATGGGAGACAGATTAGGGGTCGAAGCACATTTCGGCACGAGTGTGTGCGAACAAATACCACAAACCGTGATGACCACATATATGTATTCCAGAACAAACCATGTGTGCGAAAAAGCCCCATAGTCACTCAAAACCACTGAAAATTAGTAAAAGCATGAGTAAAAAGAAAAATTTGGGCCTCTTTCCTAATGGACAGTAAAGTAGGTCTCAGGTAGGTCCCAGGTGAGCTGCAAGCAGAAGAACATTCCAGAAGTCTGAAAAAACCCTTGCCATCATCTATCCAGATTCTGCAATAGCTGGGCTTGGGGAAAAGGTTTCATCTGTTGGACTGTATGTATACATAGGTCGAATCCCCACTACCATCTTAGCCAGGTTTCAGAACACAAACTAACCAGGTTTGAGGGACGACCTCCCTGGTCGAATTCCCACTACCGTCTTCAGAACACAAACGACCTCAGACATGGTTAGTTTGTGTTCTGAAACCTGGCTAAGATGGTAGTGGGGATTCGACCGGGGAGGTCGTCACTCAAACCTGGTTAGTTTGTGTTCTGAAACCTGGCTAAGGCGGTAGTGGGGATTCGACCATAGTTTCCAGGTCCTTCCTGGCAATCAGCAGGGGATGGAGAGGAATAGAGTTGCCAGATCCATGTTGAGAAACTCCTGGAGATTTGGGGATGGAGCCAGTGATGGATAGAGTCCTCAGTAAAGTACAGTGCTATTCAATCCACTATCTAAAGCAGCCGCCTTCTCCAGAGGATCTGATCTCTGTAGTCTGAAAATGCACTGTAATTCCAGGGGATTCCCAGGTCCCACCTGGAAGATAGCATCTCTAGCTGGACATGAATTCAGCAACACATTACCTGTGAATGCATGGCCCAATGCATCCATAGGTGTACTGAAAAATCCCAAGATTTTCAAAGACCTCTTCCAAGATAGCATTGCAATCAAACTATTTTTTATTTGTTTGTTTGTCTGAAGATTTTAAAGTAGTCACTCATCCAAAGCTTCCTGCGACAATTTTGTGATGTTAAAATAGCTTAAATGAATTAAAACAGAAAAACATGCATCCATAGACGAACTCACAAAATCACAAGCTTTTCAAGGAGCTTTTGTAAGATAGTGTTGCAATTCACCCCTGTGTATTTGGTTGGTTTGCTTGTTTATTGTAAGATTTGTTAGCTGCAGCTCACCCAAGGGTCTTGCAGCGAGTTACAACGTTAAAATAGTTTGAATGAACTGAAAACAGAGAGACAGTTACCAAATATGAAATATTAATAGGGCAGGATAGGGCGGGATATAAATCCAAAATAAATAAATAAAACAAACGTTACACTATTAAAATACATAGCTTGCACTATTCCGCTAATAAAATGTGCCAGATGAGTGGATTACCCTCCAGAGGCCAACTGGAACAATTCAACCTTGCATGCCCTGGAGAAACTAAACAAGTTTTGCAGGGAATGTGTATCATCTGTGCATCTATAGTGTAGACTTTCCCTCCAGCTGCTGGAACACACGTTTATACCTTTGGGTTTATGATAATTCAAGAAGAAAGCCTAGAATAATTTGACCTTCTCCTTATGCACGTCAGCAGTACTATTCACACACGGATGTTTACCAGGAATAGCCTTGAGAGAGGGATCTCAGTGTACAATAGAGAAAGATCAGACCTTCTTTGATGAAATAAGCCACCATCACAGGTTTCAATAGCACCTCCTATTGCAAGGGTGCGGGAGAAGGATTCTTTTTCTGGCACAACTACCTGCAGTTGAAATCCAAGATAATCTCATGCATTTCTTAATCCCATTTCCTTTCATTATTGCTTTTTAAAAAACAGTCTTTTGTCTGTTGACAGTTTCCTCGTTAATTTACTCAGCCAATAATCCCTTACACATTGTCCATAGAATGTCAGGGTTTCTGGTGGGGTCTCTTTGCCTTTATAAAGCACCAGAGTAGGGCTTCAGGTCAGCAGAACACCTGGATTTCTTGCACATAGAAAGGGAGCCTGAAAAAACCCCTCAGCTTTCTTCTACAATGAAGACCTGGTTCCTACTTGTGCTGGCAGGTGTGGCCTGCATCTTGGTAGCTGAAGGTAAGCAAAGCACAGCACCTCACACCTTGACTGATTCCCCACTGGCAGAGTCAACCTAGGTTTGACCTAGGTTCGTCCCAGCAACCCCCCACCGCTGCTAAGTTCGACCTGGGTTCATTTCAGTTCTGCCCCCTCAGAACTGGAATTTCTGATTCTAGTTCTGAGGTACAGCTTTTTCTCCGAACCTAGGTTGAACTCAGTGGGGAATCGTCTGTGGCGACTCTCCCATTCAGCCAATCAAGAGCTGTGTTTTGGGCATGCGCAGAATAGAGAGTCGCGGCGGGGAAAAACACGCTTTTAAAATTTTTAACTGCTATTTTTGAAGCTATGATGATGTGACCACGACTTTCCCATTCAGCCAATTCTACATGGCTGCGATGTATAAAAACTAAAAAGAAAGGACGCACGCTCACGTTTCCCGCCATAAAACAAGAACCAATCAGGAATGAGGAGCGAAAGAGGTACTGAAGATGATCCCACCATCTGAGCTCGGTTCAAGTTGGACGAACTGAGTTTAACTCAGTTGTTGTGGGGAGTGACGAGAGTTGACCCTAGGTCAATACCAGTTAAAGGAACCGTGTCAAACCTAGGTGGACACTGCAGTGGGGAATCAGCCTCTATCTTCTTTCCCATGAGCCTCTTCCTTGGGACTATCCCTTTCCAATGGCAATGAGATAGAGCTGTCAACATGTTCACTCCTGGCTTTTAGTGACGCCACAAAGCCCTATTCAAGCTCTGAGAACCATCTTTGGTGTCATGTGAAATTTTACTGTGGTTGTTGTGATAGACAGAATATGGGCCAGTCCGATAAGTGAGGTTTAAACTTATGGTTTAAACTTAGGATCTCAAACCAGGATCTGAAGTTGGTTTATTAATTACAGGTGAACTTAACTAAGCTCTTTTTTGTGATGGATGAATATGGCTATCATGGCTTGTTAATAGCGCTGCCTAAGAAATCCTTCGCAAACCCAGCGAAACCATCTTTGGTTGAGGCAAATCAGGATTTGAATGTTTGCATGTAAGCTGAATCCTCATTGACAATAGTTAAACTAAATCATGATTTTGATATTGCTGAAAGAGACCCCTCAGTTGATATCTTGTGTCACACTGGGTGAATTTCTGCTCAGCAGTGAAAATGAGACAGATGACCATGTGATAGACAGCAGTTGTCCTTTTGATCTAGTAAGAGGGGAATTATTGGAGTAACACAGCAAAAACTCTTGCATTCTTCAGTTTGGTAGCTCTTTTCCTTTACGTCTACGATAAGCAATCTCAGATACCAAGAACTGCCCATACACTCCAGAATGAAGATACAGGACACAAATGTATGCATTAAGCTAAATTTTATTAAAACTGATCTGCAGCAAAACATTAATTCTATTTGTCACACCAACTTTTGCAGGTCCTCTAAATGCAAACCATTAAATCAAGGCAACCAAACTCAGTGAGGTTAAAAACAGTGTGGCTTAACATAACTGTTGTTCATCTAGTGGTCCTCTGTACAGACACACATGGGACTGTGCTTGCATGGGGCCAACCGTGGAGCATTCTGAGAGTGAATTAAGAGCTTTAGCCATACATGGAGTGCTCCCCTCCCCCAGCCATATGTCTCGGCTAGCTACTTTCCCTGCCCAGGCCACGTGACTAGGGAGGAGGAGCGCACTCCCCCCCTCAAGATCTTCCTTTGCCGCTGTGAGGAGTCACCACACATGCTAGATGACAGTCTACAGCAGGCAAGATGAGAGGGGCATGTGTTTGTACAGAGGGCCACTAGATGAACAACAAGAGTAGGGAAAGTAGCTAGACCACGTAGCTGCTCTGCATATGTCATTAAGGTCCACTCTATTCTTAAAGGTTGTAGAAGTAGCTGGGGCCCTTGTACAGTGTGCCCTGATGGCAACTGGGCAAAGAATTTGAGCCTTGCTGTATTATAGATGTTACCCAATATGATAGAATGGGGACAGATACTTGGGAACCCTTCTTGGGGCCTCTGAAGCATATGAATAATACAGTGTCCTTTCTAAAGGACTTAGTTCCGATCAGCGGCGATTTGGGCCAGCTGGTAGCTCTGAGCATGACCCCTTGTTGTGTTTGGTCAACATGCAGAGAGGGATATTGGGGGTGGATGTTCAGAAGGCAGGTTCAGACATTTCCTCCATGCTCAGACACAACTGTGATGAGCCATCAATCATGTGGAGGCAGGAGGAGGAGGGCAACAGATTAGGCCTGCTTCATCTCTTCGTGTGTTGGAAGGGCCATGAGTGTGGCCCTTTCTGCACAGGCCAATTAAACCAGGATAACACTGGTAAAATAATTGAGTTGGGGGGGGGGGCTTCACATGGATCCCACTCCTAATGTGAATCTGCTCCGTATTCCCCCCCCCCAACCTGGGTTATTCAAGAATCACGATTTTCACAGAATCACGATATTCAAGAATCACGATATTCAAGAATCACGATTTTCACACGTTCTTTTGTTTTAACGCACCTCGCAGCCACGGCCAAGCGAACGGCCTGGCAGAAGACGCATCGAGACCAAAAAAATCTAGTGTGTGTTTGGTGTTTCCCAGCTCTCATCTGCACAGCCACAAAGGCACACAAAGCCTTATTGTGGCTCTGGGGGATCGGCCATGCCTGCCTGTGAGGCTACACATCAGAGGCAGGTAAGAACACAAAAAAGATGTGTGGAGGTGTGTGCCCCAGCTGATGCACTCGCTGTCCATGGGACAGCCAGCCATGCAAATGGGCTGGGGTGAGGACAGGTCCTTGTAGCCCACCTTCCACCCACGTTTATTGGCCCGTGCAGAAAGGACCTGTGTGTGGAGGGTCAGGTACTCACGGCTTTTATACACAGTGATGCAAATTTGGATTAATTTATAGAAAATGACTTTTTCTCCTAGCTTCAGCCAGTGATGACAATGAGGATGATCATGGCGATGATGGTGATGAGACTGATCAATATGAAAGTGATGAGGAGGATGAGGGTGAGGATGAGGAGGATGGTGACGACGACAACAGTGACAGTGATGATGTAGACGATGATAGCGATGATGATGATGGTGATGATGATGATAGCGACGATGATGGCGCTGATGATGATGCAGATGATGATGGTAATGATGATGATGGTCATAAGCATGGGAGTGTGTGACTGCTTGACGACAGTTTTATAGCAGCATAAAATAACATATTTCCCAAACTATGCACCATATGTGCATATCATGTGTGTGTGTGTGTGTGTGGGGGGGGGAAATCACGTGTGTGTGTGGGGGGGAAATGAATGAAAGGGAGCCCCCTCCAAACAGTGCTCTCTAAGAAACTCTAAGCTCTTAGGGGCTTGTGCAAGTCAATTACCTGCCCTCCCACTGGTTATTTTTTTTTCCTAATCCAGTGGTTCTCTGACTTCTTGAACTGGGATCCTTACCGGTTTTGTGTTTTGGGATACAAGGAGAAAGAAGTTACTATTTAGACTATGGTGTAAAAACCCAAGTTGTACCTCTATTTCTATTACTGTTCAGAACAAACCGCAACTTCTGGTGAGAGGGATTTAGACCAAAAAACATGGATTGAGGTAGAGTTAATACTCTCCCCCATATGATCTGGATTACCCCCTCCCACAGCAGTGTTACCTAAAAAAATAGTCATAGCAGATTCTGATCACAGGCCTCCCACAGGAAAGGGGAAGTGGGGAACGCCTTCACTGGCCAACAGTTAGCAGCAGCTGAGTTCCACCTTGGTTGACTTTCGTTGCAGAGGCAAGTCAAGAGGAGTAAGTCCTTTGGTAAAGACCAAAGGGTGAGATCCAAAGACATTCTGGCCCTTTGGCTTTTAGCTAATGGCTT
The DNA here is from genome assembly GCF_021028975.2 of Sphaerodactylus townsendi. Lineage (NCBI taxonomy): Eukaryota > Metazoa > Chordata > Lepidosauria > Squamata > Sphaerodactylidae > Sphaerodactylus > Sphaerodactylus townsendi. Next base: position 10,895 of record NW_025950743.1, read on the forward strand.
GAATCCAACATCTCTTGGATGAGCCAGCTGTGGAGGCCCAACCAGCCCAAGATGTATTGTTCCTTTCTTTGATTATTTACTTGATCTTTGTTGTACTTCTGTTGTTGTTCTGGACTTTCTTCGGTGGCTTTTGGAACACACACGAATCAAAAAATACTTAAGGAGAGGCAGAAATGCTCATCTATTCATGTGCTAATATAAATATGTAAAATGCTTAGTTCAAAAGGTGGAACGAGGCAGTCATATGATAAACCTCCTCATATGATAAACTGAGATGATAGGAGGTAGAAAGCAAAAAAAAAAAATCCAATTCCTAAAGAGAGGTATTTTGATCTGCATGGAATACGATGCATCAAAGTTGTCACTACAATTTGTGGGGAGGCAGGATTTAATGTGGCAAGTGATAGAAAACATTTCTGTTAATATGCACATTATTGTTGTATCTGACATCTATTCCTAAAAGTCACCTAGGAAGACGGGCAAGGTTCTTGAAAGAGACTTGGTTTGCTGCTGTTCAAAATGCCCTCCTGGGCTGGACTTCTGGTGGAATAGTGTTTCAGTCTGGCTGAGCCTGTGAGTGCTCCCAGACTACACATTGGTTTTTTCCCCCCCATAATACTGTTTATTAATTTCCTTCTTTAAAAAACACATTGAACATAAAACATACATGAAACCATTGAAACACATAAGATGTCAACAAATATTAACATGTAACAAATGACCAACATTTACAGTTACCCAAACATAATCTATCCTACCCCAACTACCCATAACAATAACACATAATTCAATACATCTAAATCAAATCAGTGACTTCACTATTCTTTGGTAAGTTAAATACATTTCTTTTCTTATCTAGGCCCTTTCAATATCCCATAATCATGATTTTATCCCTTTTATTGTGATGTAACTGCCCGATACTTATTGCTTTGGACTTCCCCTGTTAAGTGACTGAATCCATATTTATTTTTCCCTTAATAAAGGTATACAATTTATTTCATAATACAACTTTTTTGCAGATTAACTTATTGCAATATAATGTTGTAAACCATTTCATATTATATATTCTTCAATCATCTTATCCTTTGAACTCTTGTCTAGATATATAATTAGCTTTCCCCAAGTTTTCAAAAACTTTTCTTGTGGGAGTTCTTTCAATCTCGTCGATACCAGACTACACATTGTTGATAGAGGCTATTTTGCCAGCTGTGCACAGCAAGTTTTTCTTAGCTCTCGCCTCCCCAGATACTGGGGACTTTAAAATTTGACAGATGGACTGGAGAGGTTTGGATTCAGACCCACCAGTACTGAAAGATCTAGAACCAGCTGTGTGAGTTAGCTGTTGAGTCTCAGAAACAGCCTCCCCTTTTCCTTGTTTTTTCCTCATTAGTCTCTTTCACCTTTTCTTATCTTTTCCCTTTTTAATTTTTTTTGCTTTTTAATAACAAGTGTGTGTGTGTGGGGGGGGGGAATGCCCTCCTGGACTAGAGGGGCTTTTGGCTGATTCATCCGGGATCTTGTTATGTATTGTTGAATAATTTTGGCAGCCCTATTGGACAGTTCTATGTTAAAGATTTATATCCCACTTTAATTCTGAAAAAAAAAACCCATGCAATTCTTTGATGAGCTGTTAAGGCTAACTATACAAAGAGAAATGGCATGACATCATTTAATTTTTTCTCTCCCTAACATCTGAAGTTCAGGGTCAATATTTTCATAAGATAACACGTTCTGAGCAAAATCTCAAAAGCCAAAACAAGTGTTTGTTTTTGGTTCAGATATATAGAAATTGAAATTGGGGTTTGGATTTCACAATTATTACAGCAGTCATCTCTTTCTGTTTACAGATTCTAAGGGGGAAACAGGGAAAAACAGCAGAGATGATCATGTGTCCGGTTTACTGGGTGACACAACGGATCTCCTATGAGAACTTGCCTGTACTGCAGAGGTAAAAAAAAAACTTTCAGTACTGCAGAACTTCCATGATAACATCACATGCTAATAAACAAACAAACAAACAAATAAATAGATAAAATTAACTCATTCCTAGGCAAATGTTTCAAGTCTGTCCTGGTATATAGTTTCCTGAGCCTGAAGTCTCATTAGGTAAAGGTAAAGGTCATTCCCTGAGCAAGCTCTGCATCATTACTTACCAACGGGGTGCCTGCCATCCATCCATCCATCCATCCATCCATCCATCCATCCATCCATCCA
>NW_025950744.1:0-13107 GCF_021028975.2 Sphaerodactylus townsendi
ATGTAACTGACTTTCAGTAACTGTCTTTCTGACATGCTTGTATGCATTAGCTGATGTCTGGCCTTGCAGCTAGATAATTTTTTTGTATGTGTGAGCCAGATTATTCTGGTTCTTCAGTATTCAAATATATTTGTATATTTAACATCTGTAAGTATACTCAGTCTCTCTCTATGTATCAGCGTATTATAATTATTGCGTCTATGTGGTGGGATTATTTCTTTGTTCATCTTTTCTACCATTATTATGATGATAGAACGATTATGCCTAAAGTGGCTGAAGAAGACATATTTGTCGAAAGTATTGTTCTTTCCCCGGGTCAATACTCCCACTTTCCATTGACCATCAGCCAAGGATTTTATCAACATCCTGTTCATCTTTATATACTTGAAACCTAACAACGGAAGTTGAGTTTTTAAAGACATCAGACATTGGTATCCTTCTGCGTCATTAGTGGATCTCTTACTCCATTACAGAGACTTAATATTATATTATTATATTATTATATTTGGGATCCTCTATGTGTATATTGTTCGTTGTTGTTGTTGTTGTTGCTGTTGTTGTGCATAATATGTTGTTGATTAAGAGTTGTTGTTCTGGTATGTAGATGTTTGAATTATTTTCATTAAAATAGATTTGTATATTTCACACTAGAGCCAGACAGGTTCTTTTCCTTTCTTTTAACAAGATACTGTCTCTGGCTCACTATATATATATTTTGACCTTGGGCTAGTCACAGTTCTTCCGAGCTCTCCCTGCCCCACCAACCTCACAGGGTGTTTGTTGTATGGGGAGAAGAGAAAGGTGTTTGTAAGCTCCTTTGAGTCTCATTACAGGAGAGAAAACAGGGATATAAATCTAAACTCCTACTCCCCCTCTTCTTCCTGATGATGTCTAGTTTTAAACAGTTTTTTTTTTAAAAAAAATAGCTAGCTGACAAGGGCATCAGTTGCTCCGGGCTTTGGAATTTAATGGCCATTTCTATTCCCAGGCTGGATTCCAGAAGGCCATGGAGCTCGTGGGTGGTGAATTCCTAGACCGGCTTGATTATTATCATCGTAGCTGGCTGCCGGCACGCACCCTTGTGAAAGAGGCCATCCAGCAGCGCTTTAAGGTACAGTCGCCCCTTTCACCCTTCCATGGCTTTGTAAGAGTTGGCAGGATCTACGGCCTTCCTCACCAGCAGACCTTAACACCTCATCAGATGCCTGCTTTCCACAAACTGTGATTTCTTACACAGTGTTTCCAGACCAACCGTAGGAGGGTTGTTTTCCAGCTTTACCCTTCCTGCCAACCCTTGGGGTGGCTAGTACACGTGTCAAGATGGGGAGACCATTCTCAGCATTGGCTAGTGTAGCCACAAGAAATCATGTCTGGACTTGCCCTTGCCCAGTATCTGCCTTGAATAATACCCTGCTGCTCCCTTTCTAAAGGGATTAAAGCAAAGACAGTTCCTCTGCCATGGGAGCATGTTCCCACCTCCTGTCCTGAACTATCCGCCCTGCTAAAGGCAAAGAACTTGCTAATGTGGTTGCTCCTATGTCCCTGGCACTACAGTGCTAATCTTAACTTTTTCCTCTGACTAATTTCTCTCTACATATCACCTTATTTACATTCCTGTTGTTTTCCAGCTGTGATTGAGTCAGCCCAGGCACTCCCTGGCGTAGCCCTTTAATGCCGAGCTCTCAAACATTAATTTCAAGTATTACACCCATCAATTTGAGCATTGCCACTCGAGTTGATCACTTGTGTTTGTCTTTCCCCTGGGAGATTAAAATTTGCTCTGCACAACCCTCAGGATCCCTTCTTCCCTATAAGTAGCCCCCTCTCCCAGTAGCCAGTGTTCAATATCTCTGGACACCTTTTTGTTTGCCGATATTGTCCCCAATGCGTTGCTTTTTCTACTGGAGCTCTGTTCATCAGCGCTAAAGCCACTTCAGGATATAATACAAGATTATCCCCCAGATTCCCCCAATTAGAATTCCACACTAGCTTGGGAAATGAAGGGAAATAGTAAGTCAGAAGAGGGAAAGGAAAGAGCAACATGGACAGGGAGGCCAGTGCTGATGGAGGGGACTGTTGCTGTCCCCAACCATAGGCCTGGCAGAATAACTCCATCTTACAGGCCCTGCAGAACTGAGACAAGTCCCACAGGGCCCGTGTTTCATTCCCATGTACACGATGGTCTCAGACCACTTGGCTTTAAAGGTTATAACCAAAAACCTTGAATCTGACTTGGTACTCCACTGGTAGCCAATGCTGCTGGCAGATAATGAACTCTGCGCATCTCTTGGTAGGTTGACCCAAGTGGCGAGATCGTGGTTCTGGCTCAGGGTGGATGCCCGTGGAAGGAACATCTTTTCAATCTAGAACAAGAGCTGGGTATAGAGAAGCCCATCAAATTTGTGTTGTACACAGATCTCAGCGGCAAGTGGCGAGTGCAGTGCGTCCCTGTTGGGCTTCACACCTTCCAGAACCGGTGAGTATGGGCGTCCGGAAATACTGCGAGAAGGGGATGTAGGGATGATCCTGAGATTCCTGTACACTATTCCGAGATCTCAGATCTCAAGGGCCATCTTTCCTGTTACACCACAATGCTGGTATTCATTGAAAAATATTAGGCAGCCATGTGACAAATGAAAGGCATAACATATTTGCAATGCAATCCGTGACATAGTTGTGCTCTTGTCAAACCATTGATTTCAGTGAACTTAGACGTTTTTGGGGAGCAGAATGTTCACGCACCTACAATTGCAGGTGGCAAAAAGTTACCTATCTTTATGTATGACAATGATGCTATTATAGTTTCTTTAACTAGAAAGGGACAAGAGTGCTTTAAAATTGCTGGCCCAGCAATGTCAGGAGTAACATCTATCCATCAATTGTGGAAAGCCAAAAATCATGCATTTCAGCAGCAAATTTTAAAAAATCTTCATGGCAGTTAAGTAGGCATCAAATTGAGCAGGTGAAATGCTTTAAATTTTTAGGGGTTGTATTCAAATACAACGGGAAACCTCCTGCACATATGCAATCCGTAATTTACTCTGTTCAAGTTCAAAGGCTATCCTTAGGTATTTCCAATCGCATGGAGGTGGATACATACCAGCAGCTATAAAGCTATTTACAGCTAAATCCCTTGCCCAACTCACCTGTGGAGCTCAGTCTCAGTTGGTGATCATTCACAATTTTACATTGTTAGAGAGAGTGCTATCCAGCTTTCTCAAGGCCTTGTTCAGTACTCCCAGTTAAGACAAGAGGCCGGGTTATTTAAGGTTGAACCGCAGGTGTGGAGATTTACAATAAACTATTGGCTGAATAGTCATTTAAACCCTCTTGGTTCCTTACCCCACTTTCTGGCAGCTGCACCCTACCCACCTTGGTTCTCCAGGGTGATTCAAAAGCTTAGGCTGATTGGGTTGGATCCTATGCAATTATTGAAGTTTGATCAATGTAAAGCCAAGTTCCTGATTTTCCAGCATCTTCGTGACATGAAAGTGCAGTTTGAGTTTGCAGTCCTCCCTCCTCTATATAGATCCTTAAAACATGGGAAGGAACTTCTTCTGCTCCCTATTTATCTTCTATCTCCTTGCCTAAATTTTGCTGGGTCTTTTCTAGAGCCCGCTTCAATGGCTTTCCCTTGGCTGTACGATCTGGAAGGTTTCATGATATACCACTTGATGCATGTCGCTGCCTCTGCAGTACAAGGGATATAGAAGCAGTCACGCATATTCTTCTCCATTGTGAATTTTATATTGAGGAAAGGAACCATCTAATTTCCCCCTCAGTTTACATAAACTCAGCAACTGATACAGACCTTTTATTGACCAACGCTTTGCTTGAGGATAGGAACCCTAATATTTCCTATGCTGTGGCTAAATGCTGTTCATTTGCATGGAAAAAACGCAATCTCGTTGTAAATAAGAGGACAAGTGTCTTATAAAGGGTCGTATTTATTTTATGGTTGTTTTCGTCCTGTGTAAACTTTGTAATCAGTTTGATGAATGTTTCAACTGTAGTGGTTATGTACTCTCCTTTTTATGTATTATATTTATACTGCTGGTATAAAACCATACTCATTAAATTTGCAGGGGTGGGAAGGGGGACAAGGAAACAGTCTGCAAATCCCATCCCACCTATCAAACTCTTTGCACTGTTACATTGATATCATTTTGCAGAAAGCCAGAGTTGCAATTCCCAGTAACTATTGTTAGAGACTATTGTGTATCCTGGGCACCACACCTATTATACCACTGTAATATAGAAGAAGAAGAAGAGTTGGATTTATATCCCCCCTTTCTCTCCTGTAGGAGACTCAAAGGGGCTTACAAACTCCCTTCCCTTCCCCCCTCACAGCAAACACCCTGTGAGGTAGGTGGGGCTGATAGAGCTCCGTGGAGCTGTGACTAGCCCAAGGTCACCCAGCTGGCGTGTGTTCTGAATTCCCCAGATAAGCCTCCACAGCTCAAGTGGCAGAGCGAGGAATCAAACCCAGTTCCTCCAGATTAGAGTACACCTGCTCTTAACCACTACGCTACTGCTGCTCCTATAACCCTTTTAATTACCCTTTTAATTACCACAGCATGTAGTCCAGAGGAGCCATAGCTCAGTGGCAGTGCAGCTGAATTGCTTAGCATGCAAAAGGTCCCAGGTTCAATCCCTGGTGTTTCCACTTATTTTTTTAAAAAGGTCAAAGGATCAGGTGATGTGATGTGAAAGACCTATACCCAAGACCTTTGAGAGCTGTTTCCAGTCTGCATATTCATTATTGACCTCAATGGAACATTGATCTGATTCACTAGCAGATCCATGTGTTGTTTCTCCTCACCTCTTCTGAACCTTAGCCAGCCCTTGTGTATCTGGGATGAGATGAAAGGCTTGCAAGGTATAGTTGTGGCACAAAACAGTATGCATGCTTTCAGGCTCTTCAGAACTCTGTTTTTTTGTTTTTTTTTTAGTGTTAAACGTTTATGTTAAAAATTCACATCAGGTTTCACTCTAGCTCTGGAGAATGGGTGGTTATTGCCCTCTGTGCTGTTTTCTAATTTCAAGGAGTTTTGTCGAAGGCTTTCACGGCCGGATTCAACTGGTTCTGGTGGGTTTTCCGGGCTGTGTGGCTGTGGTCTGGTGGATCTTGTTCCTAACGTTTCGCCTGCATCTGTGGCTGGCATCTTCAGAGGTGTTTGGGTTAGAACTTGCTATGCAAAGATGTGGCTGAAAAATTTGCAGTTGCAGAACACATCTTAAACAAAACTGGACATAACATTTTATTTGAAAACACTGAAATTCAGACTGCACAGGGAGGCCATTGAAATTCACAACCACCAAGACAACTTCAACAGGAAAGAGACTCTGAGAATTAACAAAGCTTGGCTACCAGTACTTAAAAACACCAAAAGCAAACCCCAAGGGCATGCTAAGTTCATGAACAATGGACTCCACCAAAACACAGGATTTGCATTCACCAATACTGCTGCTGCTGCAGGGCATGAAAAGGTGAATCACTCACTGGACTGATAAGCGCCACCTGCAATACAATACTATCAACCACATCTTTGCATAACAAGTTCTACTCAAACACTTACTGATTGGTTCCCCACCCTGGGACATGGACAATATATACCCCAAACATTCCCTTTTCTCTGGACACAGTGTGTAACAGACTTCCCTCTGTGATACACCTCTGAAGATGCCAGCCACAGATGCAGGCAAAATGTTAGGAACAAGATCCACCAGACCATGGCCACACAGCCCGGAAAACCCACCACAACCAGCTAGGAGTTTTATTTTCTGGGTTTGCATTCAACAGCCATATGCACCCCTCCACCACATTCAGCTACATATATTGACCTAGCCTCAAGTTTAATTTTGTGTTTTGTTTCTTTTATTTAAAACATTTATCAGCCACCTTTCTTCCTTACAACATTAGATAAAATGGCTCACAACATTAGATAAAATACATTAAAACACAAAAAAAATCAAAATTTAAAATATTTGAGAAAGTGAATTTAATATTTCCAGGAAATAGGCACAGAGCCAGTGGACTCGCCTGCTTGGACTTCTTGGACATTCCACTATTGGGTGCTCAAATTGCATTATATATTTTTGGAGAATGCATTCTTTTTGTGTACATGTTCCACCGTTATATAGATGGTGCTCTTTGTGTAAACTTTGATGACTATTCAAGCATTATTATAGTTGAATTTTTCCATTTATTCCTGGATACAAAGTCAGGACCCTCTGATCTGTCCCCCGATCTGCCTCAACAGGTTGTCACTTCTGGAGAAGTGGCGCGGTTTGCGCAATGAAGAGCTCTCCCAAATCAGTGGGATTTCCGATTGCATCTTTGTGCATTCCAGCGGCTTTATTGGTGGAAACCACACCAAAGAAGGGGCACTGGAAATGGCCCGGAAGACGCTGGCACACCAGACAGAAACCAACGCATGCAGCTCCTGAGGACCACATGACTGGACTTGTGTGGGGATTATTTGTTGTATGGCATTCCTTATAAACTTTGGTTTTTAAAAATATTTTCCTTGTGTTTTTGTGGGGTGGAGGGCAGGACTTGTAGCTCAGTGGTAGAACATCAGCTTTGCGTGCAGAAGTGCCCAAATTCAATCCGTGACATCTGCAGCTAAAAGAATTTGGGAGGAAGCGATGTGAAAGATTTCACAACACCCTGGAGAGCTGCCACCAATCAGTGTAGCCTGTACTGACTTTGATAGACCAATGGTCTATCAAAGGCAACTGTGTGGTTAAAGAATGATGCTCCAATAAAAAGAGGCAAAGCTAGTTCTGAACAGTAATAAATAAAAATGGTAATTTGGGAACAGGCTAGGAACCAAAAGAATAGTAGCTGCATTGTCCAAGGCTTTCACGGCCGGATTCAACTGGTTCTGGTGGGTTTTCTGGGCTGTGTGGCTGTGGTCTGGTGGATTTTGTTCCTAACGTTTCTCCTGCATCTGTGGCTGGCATCTTCAGAGGCGTATCACAGAGAAAAGTCTGTTTAACACTGTGTCTAAGTGAGAAGGGAAAGTTTAATGGGGTATATTGTCCATGTCCCAGGGTGGGGAACCAACCAAAATTGACTGATAACCCCACCTGCAATACAGTGCACTCAACCACACCTTTGCATAGCAAGTTCCACCCAAACACTTAATGATTGGTTCCCTAGGGATGGATTCCAGACCTTTTACCATTTTGGTTGCCCTCCTCTAGACCCGTTCCAGCTTGTCAATATCCTTCTTGAATTGCGGTGCCCAGAAGTATACACAATATTCCAGGTGAGGCCTAATCAATGCAGAATAGAGAGGTACAATTACATTCCTCAATCTAGGCTCTATACTCCTATTGATACAGCCCAGAATCGCATTGGCTTTCTTGGCTGCCACATCACACTGCTGACTCATGTTTAGTTTGTGATCTAAGACTCCCAGATCCCTTTTGCATGTAGTGTTGTCAAGCCAGGTGACACCCATCCTATATCTGTGTATTTCATTTTTTCTACCTTTTGAAGACTTCTCAAGGAAAGAAATCACAAATTTTATTCCTCTACCCTGGAGCTGAGAGAGCCAGCATGGTGTAATGGTGAAGCACGACAACTCTAATTTGGAGAACTGGGTTTGATTCCCTACTCCTCCACGTGAAGCCTGCTGAGTGACCTTGGGCCGGTCACAGGAGGCAGGTAATGCCAAAATGTCTTTTGCCTTGAAAACCCTACAGGGTCGCCATGAATCAGCTGTTACTCAATGGCACTTTTCAACATCATTGCCCAACAATTGAAACCAATTACAAAGATGGATGAGGTTCCTAAGCAATTCTTAGTTCTGTAGAAAAGGGAATTTTGGTGGAAAGAGCCTTTTCCCATCAGCACTGTACAGTCTAAGAACCTATAATCTAATATTTATTTCACAGGAAGGAAAGTTTAACTAGTCAACCGTCACAGAAAGTGGTGGATAAACCACCAGTCTGCTTGGGTATTTGGGGTGGCAACGACCCTACATGCACATACCTATACTCTGGGATCCAACATTTACCTAATAAGAAATATGTACATTTGAACAATCATTGCAAAGAAGCTTCCATGGGCACATCAGAAGAGAGTGAGGGGCACTTTTCTCAGTATTAAATATTCAGATTTGAGGTTAGGCCTATTTAAAATAACTTGGATGTTTTATGGTACAAATGATCTGACTGAACTGGCTTCCAGATTCATCAGGAAAGCTTACAAAGTACATATTGAGCAGTGGAGAGAGTATAGGACCTAAACTCACTAACAGTTGCATTTTCAGAGATGCCTTAACTGTTAGACATGCTTAATAGTCTAACCTTCTGAGATAAATTATTTTAGCTCCAGTATGACAGGCATCTGTGCTTAAATTTTCTCTGAAGGAAACTACCTTTTATCCACAGTGTAGCCAACAGTATGGGCAACTTATTAGGAGGACATCACTGCCAACTTATTAGGAGGACAGTGTAGAGAACTTATTAGGAGGACATCGCTGAGGGAATGACATGCAGGGCAATGAAGAGGTAGATTCAGTTCTGGACATTACTTCACTTTTTTTTTATATCCCCACAAATGGAAAACTAGCACAACAGATAGAGGTTCGATTCCTCTCCTCTTTGATTGCTGAGCTGGTTTTCTATTTCCAGGGGCTTTTCAAAAACAGGTGAGTGCTTCAAAATGTGATCCACCACCTGCAGCCAGATGTGCTATGTTATCCCTTCTACCACTTTGGCAGTCTACCCCCTCATTCTCTTGTTTGTGTTGATTTGGCCCTAGTAGGAAGAGCATTAGCAACTTCTGGGCTTTTCGAGTAGGACGGAGTTATGCAAACATAGTAAAAATAGGCATGCCTGCTGATCCTCAGATGGCCCAGCAGGGGCAGGCTGTATCTCCTCCCGTTCAATTGTCAGTGTTAGCCTGTTAAAGCGAACACTGCTGGGCAGCAGGCAGAGGAACCGAACCAGCAGATGCTGTCTAAGAACTCTCTTGTGGAGGCTTACAGCTCCTGCGCCAACCCAGAGGAAACCTGGCGGAGGCCCCAGGAGAAGTGGAGATGTCCCTTGGAGCTGTACAGCTTTACCTACTTCGATGAAGACGACCAGCCAACATAGCAGCATTTGCACAGGTGTGTTTGGAGCAGGGAGGTGGGTGAGAATTGGACACAGATTGCCATCTTTTAAAATCAGCTGTGCTTCTCTGCTTTTAGTAGCAAAGCCTGACATGCAAAAATCCATCCCCTTTCCAGCACTTATCCTCAAATATGTCACCTGTTCAGTGTCTGTCCGCCCACATTTTGCCCCATCTAGTCACAGTCATTTAAGGCCAGCCTGTAGGGTTTTCAAAGCAGGAGGCTAACAGATGGTTTGCCATTGCCTGCCTCTGTGTAGCCACTGTGGACTTCTTTGTTGGTCTCTTATTTAAATACTAACCAGTGCTGACTTTGTTTAGCAGCCAAGATCTAACAAGACTGGGCAAGGGCATACCGCTCAGGGGGACATATGGGGTCAAATATCCCCGGGCTGTGGCCTTTAGTCATGGGGGGGTGGCAGAAAATCACCCCCACAACCCTCCTTCCCCCCTACCCCAGGTCCATACACTGATTTCAAGACCTGGTGCAAAAAAAGTTGTTTGGTTGTGGTGGGGGAGGGCGGCTGCCCATACACGCGCGCGCGCGTGTGTGTGTGTGTACATTTTCCCTAGAAACACCCCTGCGACTGGGATAGTCTTCCCCATCCAGGCCAGGAGTGTGCAGCATGTTCAGTGTCTAACTGCGCAGGAGCTTGGTCAGCAATGAAGGGCAGGAAATGAGAGAACAGAATTGTAAAGCAGCCTGGTGGAAACTCCCCCCCCCCCAAATGCATTACTACTTTGGTGCAAAAAACCACCTATATTTTGTCCCCATTATGTCCTTAAAAATAATTTTGGGCAGCATTAAGAACAGGATGGGGGCACAGAAAAGGGTGTAGAGCAGACGGTCCCAGTGGCCAAGATGCTGTTTAGCTGTTGGAAAGCAAATTATATCCTGGCTTAGGAGATCAGGCGGGTGTAGGCTAGCTCCTTGGTGGAAGACTTGCCCCCACCCCCCCGCAGTGTTGTAGGTTTGGCTATCACTTTTAACAAAGGCCACGGAACCCTCTGAACAATTTGCCATGCATGCAGTTAAAAGAACAAATTGGTTTTGGGATTTAAACACAGCTTATTAGCAGAAGTCCGAGTTCACAGGGACTGGCATTCCCAAATAAACTGAGGCAGGTCTGGGAAGAGGGTAGATTGTGTACTTTGAACTGCAACTAGATTGGCAGAAAGTCCTTCAAAGGATGGTATTAAACATTATTGCCTGCTAATATTGCACATTTGATGAAGACTTAGCTTAAAGTAGACATTGCAAAAGATGGCAACCCTAACATGTACCTGAGAATGAAGTCAGTTCAACAAGCATAGGTGACTGGTATGGGTTTAATTGCCTATGAGTTAACCTGATCCATCTGTCCCCATCCCTTGACCCTTTCCTTGGAAGAGGCAATCAAACAAATTAATATGGGCCTATGACACCAACCACTTATTCATCACTGAAGCTTAAACTGCGTTCCCAGCATTTGGGTGCTTCTGAAAGAGACTAGAAGAATGGCCAGCTAGAGTCTTGAAAGCAAAAAGGAGGAATTATTTCAACATTAAAAGAGTCCCTGGAAATATCAATACTGCTAGGTCAAGCTGAAGGCAGCAGGAAAAGAGAAAGCCCCAGCATGAGATGGATTGACTCCATCAAGGAAGCCATAACCCTCAAGACCCAAGGAAGGCTGTTAATGAGAGGACATTTTGGAGAATGTTGCTTCATATGGTCGTGACTTGATGGCATTTAACAAATATGCAAAGCAGAAGGCTAAACCAGGACAATGAGGGGGAAACTATCCTAAGCCTGCTAAACACTCACAAAAGAGAGTTGACAGCCTCACATAGATCCAATCCAAGCAAAGATTCTGAAAAATTCAACATGATTTGATTGGCCTCTTGGTGTCAGGACCATGCCTGTCAGTATCTTGATGTCTTGCTGTGTGTGATTTGCAATTGTTTTCCTGTTTCCCTCTTCCCTTCCTAGCAATCCCCTGTTAGCAATCTCCTGGCACCAGCCCATCTTCAAAGAGGTGTGAAAGATTCCCAGGTTCTTTGTAGCTTTGTAGTAGTAGAAACTGTAATGGACATTTGATGTGGGGCGAAACGGGGGTGGGGGTGGGGGTTGAAAGATAGAAGTCCTGGATCTGAGCTCTGTAGCTCAGATCATGCTATACATTGTTACTCTTTGCATGGAATAAACTGCTTTTGGACTTTCCTACGGTCTCTGTTATTTCCACGTTCGAAAGTCTGACACAAGTCTGACACTTCGAATGTCTGATTGGCATAGTTATGTGTAAGTTGGGAAATTGTGACCAATGCTTCCATAGAGGGTTTCTTGGGGTGGGCGTGGCAAGGATGTACAGAAGGGTAATTTTTGTTTGGTGGTCTCCCCTTTGTCCATTTTTAAAATGTGCTTAGTTTCATATAGCAGGAAATTTGTGGGAATTGTGTCGAGAATCTGCCTCATAAGAAATACAAGTGAGCTGCAAGATATAGTAGATTTTTTAAAAATTAAAGTTTATGGTGAATCCAAAATAGCCAAAGACAGTGGAGGCTGCCTCTGTGCCTCTGCATGATTTACTGTTATGGTCCCACTTCTTTTCAGTCAACCTCAGCAGATGTCTCCACCTTATGTCAGCCTTTTAGGTAAGATTGCTCCATTGAATTGCTTCAGATGCAGAGACCACAACAGAATTATTGAGTTTTGCCTGGAAACATGACTCATCCAGAGAGAAAACTTAGGCTCCTCTGTCAGCAGAGCTGGAAGCAATGTAAGAACAGAGTTGGCAACAGGACAGGAAAATCCATGGATCTATTTATAGGGGTGGGTTAGATGGGCTATTTTTGCCTACTCCTCTTCCCATTGTAGACCCCTCACTTCACATCCAATCATGTTCCTGGGGGTCCCCTGAATCCCAGGCCCCTTCCGCACATGCAGAATAATGCACTTTCAATCCACATTCAGAACTGTTTGCAAGAGGATTTTGCTATTCTGCACAGTAAAATCCAGCTGCAAGGTGTGTTGAAAGTGGACTGAAAGTGCATTATTCTGCATGTGTGGAAGGGGCCCCAGAGGTAGACTTTAGGGCAGACTATAATAAGATGAGGTGTTGGGAAAGTTTCATTCCCCTTGCAGATATCCAACATAGTCCGTGCAAACTCATGTTTCAGTAAGGCCTCTTCTGTAGTCATCTGTCATTCCTCCCTTGCCTTCCAGCTAACGTCACTGGCCCATGGATCAGGACCCCATCCTGTCTTGTGACCATCCCAATGCTCCAAGAAAAAACAGAGCTATGCAGAGATGCCTGCGTTGCCCTTCTTCTTGGTCCTACTCCTCTGCCTACACAGTAGCCTCTCATGCCCACAGGAGTGCGATTGCCCCACGGGGAGCGGTGTGGTTTGGTGCAACCGGAGGCAGCTGATGGCGATCCCTCTTGACGTTCCTCGCAATACCCATGTACTTTACCTGGACTCTAACTGGATCACCCATGTGCCGAATGGTGCCTTCCGTGGCCTGACGCAGCTCCAAGAACTCCACCTTGCGGACAATCTAATCGGAAACATTGCCCCAGGGGCTTTTCGTGGGTTGGGGGGTACGCTGAGGCTACTGGATCTTTCAGGCAACCAGCTGCAGACACTGGAGGTAGCTCCCTTTGTCACACTGGTGTGGGTCAAGCTCGAACTCTATGACAACCCCTGGCACTGTGATTGTTCCCTGCAGGAACTGATGGAGGCACTTCCCTTGGACGCGGAGACAGTGGATGACATTGTGTGTGCCACCGCTCCATGGGAGGAGTATATTGGCAAGCCCCTGGCCCATTTGCTCCACAGTGGTATCAACTTCTGCGTCAGCCAGCAAAGGAACACTGACCTGGCTATGCTTCTCACCATGTTTTGTTGGTTCACTGTAGTCATCACTTACATAATCTACTACGTCCGACGCAACCAGGCTGAATCCAAACGCCACCTAGAATATCTCAAATCCCTGCCCT
>NW_025950745.1:0-13105 GCF_021028975.2 Sphaerodactylus townsendi
TCTCCTCTGAAGATGCCAGCCACAGATGCAGGCGAAACGTCAGGAGAGAATGCTGCTAGAACACGGCCATACAGCTCTCCTCTGAAGATGCCAGCCACAGATGCAGGCGAAACGTCAGGAGAGAATGCTGCTAGAACATGGCCATACAGCCCGGAAACCACACAGCACCCAGTGATTCCAGCCGTGAAAGCCTTCGACAATACAATCTTCATATTTGTTTATAATTGTTTCCTTTAATGATAATACTTTGATTTTTCTTTTTTTGTATTGTAGGGCAATAGCTTATTTTTCATGCTTCTCAATAACTTCAGGGTACTGGATTTCTTGGAGCTGTGTGGTGGACATGATTATTGTGAATCATCTCCCTGCATGCATTCTGCTGTTTTTGTACATAAAAGTGGCATTCTCCATCCGTCTGGATTTCTTTTGTACTTGCAGGGTAAGTTAGGACATTAAGGGCGAGAGCTCCTTTAGAAATGCAGAAAGATACCAGGCAAATTCATTATGAAGAAGCTTCCTTAATGTGTAAATTGTTCCTTCTCTTGCTAAGATAACATATTCACTGTCTGGTAGAACAATAGAAGAGCTGGATTTATATCCCACCTTTCTCTCCTGTAAGGAGATTTAAGGCAGTTTACAAACTCTTTTCTCAGTTCTCTTTGTCTCTCTAGACCACCTGGAGTGGAGTTCATGTGGCATGGGACGGAGGAAAAACAGAAAAAAAAAACCCCTTTGCCACCTGAAAAATCCCATTGGGAAGACCGACTTAACACCACAGTTTTTGGTTGGCTGCTGCCTATGGGGTGTTCCTGGGCTGAACGTTCTTTTGGAAGCAACCCCCCCCCCCATCAAACACTGGTGCAGGAATAAATGGTGTGGAAGACCACATCTGCGTTCTTGCACCACGGTGCCGCACCACCCAGATAAGTTTCTCTGCATGGGTACCAGTGCAACCTTCCACCACTTCCAATGCGGCCCCTTTAGATTATTTATCGCAAAGTGCCAACCCGGCAATTTAACCTGAATGCTGAGCTTTTAGTTTAGAAAAAAACGGTTGGCTCCCTTTTCCTCTGCCCCACCCCACTCAAGCAGGGGCCAGCCTGCTCTAATCTCCAGCAAGTCCTGCGTGCACCACTCTGTGCCTCTCTAGCATCTCTGCCTTCTCTGCCCCCCCCCCCCGGGCAACAGCCTCCTGGAGCAGAGGCACCAGGCCCGCCAGCCGAGTCCTCCCTGCTCACTGCAGTGCGTGCATGCCGTGCTCAGTGGCCCAGGCCAATTTAGATGTGTGTGTGTGCGTGATTTTCCACCCCCCACATGATGAACTCTGTGTGTGCATGCCCGCAGAGAGAAGGCTCCGAGTGCCACCTCTGGCACCTGTGCCATAAGTTCGCCATCACTGTCCTAGTGTGTCTCAGAACAAGAAGATAGATATGAAAAAAAGTTATTCACTGAGGTGGATATTTAGATTTAAAAGTTTTAAAAAATATAATTCAGAAAGCAAATAACCAATGAGTTGTGTTTTATATATTCGGAATTTCAAATAATTATAATGAATAAGACTGTTTAGATGCAACTTTTTAAAAGCTGTCGAATGAAAAAAAAAATGAACTGTAGTGGATGGAATCCAAGCTGAAATTCATATTCCACACTGATGTCTTTGACGAAACACTGATGGCAGGTTTTAGAATGATCAGTAATTTTTTTTTTAGTTCACAAGGTTTTGTAGTTAAACTTGAATACTGAGCTAGATAATTTTTTGAAAGTTTTTTTAGCATGTCTGAAGGTTTAGAAATTATTCAATTAATTTATTAGTACTAACTAAAAGGTCACAAGTAAATTTCAATAGGTCACATCCCCCCATTATTTCTCGTTTTTTCCCTATGATATTTTGAAAGGAATTAAATGAAATTTAATATGGCAATGTGATTTATATATCTCAACTTGAATTCTTTCTTTTAGATTGTGTTTGAAATTTTAAGTAGCAATGTCTGTTCCAGAGACATTATGCTGAGCCTTTGGATCAGGTGGCTTGTCAGTTTAGGACACACATGATGTATTGCATCAATTGTCTGTATGCTGTTGAAGGAATAGATTTCCTAAATATTGCAAGGAACTAGCCTGAAAGGTGGTCGCATTTATTTTTGTGTTCTCTACAGTTATTTGAAAGAACTGACTGCAGTTAAGACTAATAAGGAAACCTGCTTGAAAGCAAATAATTGAACGATGGAGAAGAAACAATATATAAGTGTTATAAAAGTGTTAGCAGCTGGGCTAACCCCCACAGAGTTGGAGAGAGAATACTATATATTTCAACTACACAGTACCCAAAATGGAGGATATGAACTGTACCTTTGGATGGATGCTCAAAGAGCTGAACCCTGACATATATACTTATGATCAACTGTGGCGTTGTGGTTCCACATTTGCACCAGGAGATGATTAGGGTGTAGCAAACAGAGTATTGCCCCAGGACCTAGGAGAGGCCTACTGGATGACCTTGAGCCAATCACTTGGGCCAGTTACCTAACCTACTTCACAGTGTGGCTTTTGTGGGCATAATATTAGAAGAGGGCAGAAAAATGTTGTAAGCCACTTTAGATCATTGCTTTGGGCAGAAAAGCAGGGTATATAAATATCTAAATACACACATGTGCCTATTCCATGAAACTTCTGAGTGGGGTGCTATGGACAGCCACTGGAGGCAAAGAGCAAGCCAAGGTCCAGCATTACTGGCAGTGGTACTGCAAGTGATGACATATCAGCCTTTACCAGTTGTTTGGCCCATTATGCTTATGCAGGAAGTTCAAGAATTAAGGTTGTTTGCTTGAAGCTGACAACTGGTAGGAGACTCATGACTGGGTGGGAGAGAGGGGTTTTTGCTGGTGTTATAATAATGTAGCTGGTAATGTGCTGATGTCATTTCTGGTAAGACCAGAAGTGTAGCTAAATGGTGCTGGCAAAGCTGTAGCATTCAGCCAAAACTACGGTTTAATCAGTGTTGCCAACTACATACCACCATCACTTCTGGACACACTGTTGCTTTAGTTTGCTGTTTGATCTTTTCTTTTCTTGAAAAGTCATCTTGTTTCTTTGGTTTACCCATATCTTTGTATTGTTGTCAGTGTTCCCTGTTAAAGCTTCTGAATGATATGAAATGCAAGGTGGGATTATATTTTCGTAAAAAGGCAAATAAAAAAAATCAGTCCTGATATAGAAGACTGAAGGTGCATCATGTCCAAAGTCTCCTTCAGACTGGTGAGATAGCAACCCCCAAATGAACGGAAAGCAGGTTGGCTGTTTTTACATTGGGGTACCATGAAACCTTCCTGACCAAATGTTAATGATTTCAGCTTCTGAAATGACTTTTGTTAGACTTCAGTGATCAGAGGGAATGACGTCCTGAAAATTCCTCATTGAAGATGCTTCAATGACTGTGCAGAATGCAGGAAAACCATATAAGATTGCGGAAACCATCATATTTTGCCACAGCTAGTTTTTTTAAACATAACATAAGTATTAGTTTTCATTATTCCAAGATCTTCAGCATTATATTACAGAATTCTATTCGCATGAGATTTTAATTATGAGGCTAATTCCATAATAAGGCTAATTCCATAATAACCGTTCCATTGTCAAAAATCAGCAATCATGAACAGAGCTTTTTTATCATATGAGTATAAGTGCTTATCAATGGAATCTGATGTTATTTCTTTATTTAAATTTTTTTGTAAACTGGTTTTCTAGACAAAGGTTTTAGTTCTAAGCTGCTGGCACTGGGCTACCGTGGTCACACAGGGCATGTTTCTTTCTGTTTCCATCACTAGAATGGTGTCTTCCATCAGCCAAACCCTCCAGCATTCAACATGCTTATAATGCTCTTATTTTTGTAACTAAGATTGCTGCCTGAATAGATTCTCTCCCCATTATTTCACGCTTCTGATGGCTGCTGTGTCCCTGCTACATGTTATATTCATTTACTTGGCATTAGCCTTCTGCTGATTTAAATGCCCAGATAGTGTTTGCTCTTTTTGGTTAAACATATAATTGAAAAACTGAACTTTCTTGCTATATGTATTATTAATGAATCCAAAATACTCCACCAGCTGCTGTGTGCACAAAATGGTGCTAGCGTTCATATACAGACATTTATATAGGTGTGTTCTTGAATTAACGTACTCCTTCTCTTATAGATGGAAATATCGGAATTAGATGGAAACATCTCCTGGATTTTGAATAAATCTCCTAATAAATATGTATATATTTTAAGTTACACCTTCCCTTCCCTGGAAATTTGACTTCTAAAAATTCTGGAGATGGAAGTAAACAATGAAAAATGACAACTCTGGTATTACACACTAACAATATGCTTTTTTAAATGCCCCAAATAGGGGAAGTGGTTTATGACAGTCATCAGATACTGAACCCTGTCTTTGGCAAATAGTAACTATTTAGTAACTGCAGAGTTTGTAGCATCACTATTGCGTGATTTTCTAGTTCCTTAAATGGACATGGTTCTAGATTTTGGGGAGTCCTAGACAGTTCCTGGGGCCCCTCCTCAGCTCGCCACTAGATCCCCAGGTTGTGTGTCCTTTATTTTATTTTATTTTATTTATTTCTTAAATTTCTGTACCGCCCGATCCCCGAAGGATCCCTTGCCTATCGATCTACTAGTGCAACCTTCCCCTACCCTGCTCACCAGCATTCCCACTGTTCATGGTCACGGCTGCCTTCACTGTCCATAGCTTTTTCCCTGATGGTGCTGGGCAGTACATGCAGCTGGGAGCATAGGTAGTGGAGCACTCACATGTGCGTGGGGCAGGAGGAGGGCATGTGGGGGGGGGGGTTATAGCAGTGGGCCCTGGGCTTCCCAGCAACTACCACACAGAAGGGTATGCTAATGCCAAGCCTGCCCTTAAACATTTGCAGCTCCCATTTAGTACTAATGCAGGCCCCAAAATGTTAATAGTGACAAGTCTGCTTCTTAACCTAACCATTAATGAAGGATATATTTACTTTGTCAAACTGAATTGTATATCCTTATGCAAAGATGATGCAAATGAAAATGACAACTATGTTTTTTGTCCACCCCAATTCCGAATATCAGCAGAAATGTCTCCCGGGTATGTACTCGTCTAGATGCTGGTGGGGGATTTGTCACTACAAAATCCCAAAGATGTCACTCTATTGCTTTGAATTTCTAACTGATGCACTTTGTATTTTATAAGTTACATATTTTTAAATTATTGAGGCAAATAATTAAAGCAAGTAAGGAAATTCTGTTTATATTTGGAAGGCTGTTTCCAATTATGTTGTGTTTGTGCTGCAGTGTTGTTTCCAGTACTTCTGGAAATGCTAATATGGGGAAGGAATTAATAGAGCGCACTAAGGAATGCAACTTTTAATATGCATATAGAATAAGGTCTGAGATTAATTGGCTGTTTTTGGCCTGGTATCTCAATTATTATCCCTGAAGTACTGATAAGTAAATTTAGGACACTATCTCTAGGAATGATAATTCTGAAGCTAGTTCATGTTCTCTCCTGGGACAGGACAAAAATAGTAGCTGTATGAAAAACCTCAGACTTTTTAAAGATCATTTTTTCTGAGCGGATTGACTGTGGAAATGTTTCTATTTTTGTCAGTTTAAGTTCAGGAACTTCAAATGAATCAGATTTAGTTCTAAATCTTCACTTTGGATCTGATTTAGAACTAAATGGAAACATGTTTGAGGACATTCTGAAATCAAGTTCAGAAGGATTTAATGAAGTTCCATAAGAATCTGGCAAAAGAAGTTATGAATTAAAATTCTGAGTCCATGAAATATCATTTAATTATCCACAAGCATGGAACCCAAATACATAACATCCCTAATAAAACGTGTAGAAAGGTCCCTTCCCTATTATCAGGATCCTGGTTTTCCAGTATCATGGAGTTGGTGCCTACACCTCCAGGCTTGACTATTGTAACTCGCTCTACACGTGCCTTCTCTTGCGCTTGATTCGGAAATTGAAACTGGTCCAAAATGCAGCAGTGTGCTAGCTCACAGGGGGCGCCTTTCGTGATCACATCCAGCCTGTGCTGCGCCAGTTGCATTGGCTTCCAGTGGAATTCTGAATCGTTTTCAAGGTGTGGGTTCTGACCTTTAAGGCCTTACGCGGCCTGGGACCCTCGTACCTCAGAGACCGCATTACCCCATATGCCCCTACTCGGCCTCTGCGCTCAGCAGAGGCCAATTTGCTGGTGGTTCCTGGCCCCTCAATGATGCGGCTGGCCTCCACACGGGCCAGGACCTTCACAGCCCTGGCCCCGGCCTGGTGGAACACTCTTCCTCCAGCTGTCCGGGCCCTGCGGGACCTTGGTGAGTTCCGCAGGGCCTGTAAGACTGAGTTGTTCCACTGGGCCTTTGGAGTGTCCAGTCGCTGAAATGTGCGCCCCCTCTCTCTATATATCTGATTACCACCATATGCTACCCTCCTGGAGGGGAGTCCGGCCATTCCCTTTCTTTAGGGAGGTGTAAAGGATTCAATGGTGTTGATGCTGAAGTAACCTTGAGTGCATTCCACAGCCCGGGCGATGGGCCAGATGCATCGGCGGAGACTTTATCTTTGCGCGGGAGATGAAGTCTCCGTTCCCATGGGAATCAGGAAGGGAGGATGGGGTGACTGGTATTATAACCTGTGCTTCTGGCGGGAAGTGTCATTCCTGCCACTGCGTGTACTTGAGCTTTCTAAGATGTCTTAATAAATGGACTTTCACTACCAAAGCCTTTTATTTCTGCGTCTATGGAATTCCTTACATTGTGGCAGGAATCTTAATTCATCTATATTCTTGTGCAGTGGACCTCTTGTCTTGCGATGGAGAGGTTGAATGTTACTGCGGAAGGTGCGGTAGCCCCCAAAGAGGGCTCCGACCTTTCCCTTCTGGATCTAGAGAAACCGGCAGGAGAACGGGCCTCGCTGGTGGCTCTTTCCCGTCCTCGTATCAGCACGAGTCTTCCTTTACTCCGTTGGAACGAGGGACGTGACGACGACGATGGGGACTTCCATGAGTCGTTTGGGGCGCTGTCCATGGATCGAGCGCCTGTGGAACGGATCTCTACCCGTTCTCGTGTGGATTACAAACCTCAGATGCAACCTGTCATGGAGGAGACGGGCTTGACCACCTTTCATGCGGCAACCCAGGAATCCATTGAACGATTCCTGGACTCGTATTTTGGTGATGCTCCCAAGGAACCACCGTGGCACAGCACTGGGGCCCGTCCAAAGGACACCGGGACTCAACCTGGAATTGGGAGGGGTATCCGTACCGCTTCCCAATCGGACCCCCCCCATCCCGGTCCGGCGACCGCACCTGAGGTGCCTCGGGGAGCCACCGGTGGCTACGGCGGCTACGGTGTCTCCGAGGGCTCGCTTCCTGATGACGAAGAGTCTGAAGAAAGCCTGCATTCCCAGCCGGACCGCTTTCCTCTCCCATCGAGAGAAGACTTGGGAGCGAGGGAAGTAGGGCGGTTTCCAGATGCCTGCTGCATGTGGGACCGTGAACGCCAGCTATGGTAGGAGGAACGGGCATGCTGCAGCAAGAGCGCCAAACCCTGCAGAGGGACCGGGAACAGCAACGCAGTGAAGTTCAGGTAGCCCGAGTTTAACGTGCCAAAGACGCGCTCCAACGGCAATATGCCCAGAATCTGTCAGTCCATGATAAAGTCCTCCAACAGTCCAGACTGGATTTACAACGGCAACGCTAAAGCCGCTCAGTTTCCAAGCACGCAAAGTGAACTCACTGGTGCCCTGCAAACGGGACGAACTGCTTAAGTTAGGGCGCGAAAAAGTTGCTTTGCATGCGCACCAAGATGCATTGGCCCGCAAGGAGAGGGAGCTGGCCGCTTTGGAGAGGGCAACCATAGGCAGCAGACCAGAGGGCCGCAAGCTTGAACTCTATGCTGTTACTGATCATGCCGGTGCCAGGGGGGCCACGCACCTGGGTCCCGCTACCCAAATGCCAGCGGCATCTTCAGCGCTCCCGATCTCCACCTCCCCCCTGGTAATAACAACAGCCGCCTGCCCAACCTGCTCAGCCAGCGAAATCCACCTTCCCAGCAGGCGCTTCAAGAGCCGCTGAATCTACGCACAGCCCCCGGAGCACAGCCCGCTTTGATGGGGACCGCTTCTAAACTTCCCTACTTCATCTTGCAACTCAATGCCCACTTGGAAGATCTGCGATGATTCCTACCGGTCTGAACGCTAAAAAAATACCGGGACATCGGGCCTGTCCTAGATGGGGCGGCAGCCGACTGGTTCGGGTGGACTGTTTTAGATTTGCAGGATGAGAATTCTCGCATTGCGCCTCGTGATTCCTCCAAGCTTTGAGACAGCAGCTTTCAAGATCCAGGCGCCGAGAATGAAGCTAATATCCGCTCATCAAAACCATCCAGCAAGGCAACCACCCGTATTGTGAATTTATTCAGGAATTTCGTGCAGCGGCTGCCTGGACTTCCTCCTGAGTGGCCTGGAACGCATGAGATGCGAATACTTCTCGGATGCTGTGGATAGTGCCATTGTGAAACTGTGTTTTTAATCCGGGTTCCTCGCATTCATTGCAGATTGGATCCAGTTAGTCTCAAGTGGCGCCTCGCTTTGGAATACGCTCGCCAAGGAGGTCGCCTTCCACGCCTGTGCAAAACCACTACCGTGGCCCACCAAGCCAAGCCCAGCCGCTTCTACCAAAACCACCTTCTGAACGCCGAATTTGCCGACTTGGGTTGTGTCTTTACCGCGGAGGGCCAGGTCATGAAATGCCAACTGTCCTGTAAGAAGCAAAAACCAACCGCTTCCAGCTCTGCGTACTGCCTCCCCGCCAAACCACCACGCAGGTCAGGAATCATTCCCACTGGTTCGTCGCAGCGGTGACCTAAGGCGACCCAGAGGAGGGGGAAGCGAAGCTGGGTTCTGTCTTTCTTCAGTCTTCCCATGGACATAGTCCCGACTCCTCTGACGCTGCGAGTGAAGGCAGCGCTCCCACACTGTTCAAGCATTTCTGGCCAACCCCGCTGCCATTACACTCGCATTATAGCCTCGGCCCTTGTGGGATTCCGGGCTGCCCCCACTGCTTAATGCGGCCCCAGGTGGCAGAGTGAGCCAGGGTCTGGACCGACCCCCTGGCTAAGCCTTATACCATTCACCCTAAAATGGACGGCAGCCCCCTCGGAAACGGGCGACCGGCCCAATTCAAAACACAGCCGGTTCTCCTCCGCTATGTCGACCATTGGGAGAAAAATTAGTTTCATTTCTTAGCGCCCAGTGGCCAAACACTCCATAGTTTTGGGCATACCTTGGTTGTTGTTACATGAACCAAAATTCATTTGGAAAGAAAGGAGCCTAGCATTCACTGACCCTCCCTGGGCGTGAACATATGAATTGGGAAGAAAGCAACGTCTCCTGACACTCCCCCCCTCTCTGGCTTCCTCAGTGATTGCTCCCGATTCTATTGACATCCCACCTGCATATCAGGATCTAGCCAGAGTTTTTCAGGAGCAGGAATGCGATCAATTGCCACCCCACAGAGACACTGACTGTAAAATTGTCATACAACCAGGGGCGCAACTGCCCAAGGGTAGAATCTACCGCATGAGTCCCAATGAGGAGAAGGAACTTCGTGCTTTCTTAGACAAGAACCTTGCTCGCGGTTTCATACGGCGGGCTACCAAACACACACACGCTGCTCCCGTTTTGTTTGTCAAAAAGAAAGATGGGTCTTTACGGCTTTGCACAGATTATCGAGGTCTCAATGCGGTCTCCCTGTCCAATAAATATCCTTTGCCTTTGATCAAGGACCTTTTAGATGCACTCGGCAAAGGACGCATTTTTACTAAATTAGACTTGAGAGAAGCTTACTACAGAGTCAGAATTGCTGAAGGATATGAACACCTGACTGCGTTTAATACAAAGTTTGGACAGTTTGAATATTTAATAATGCCATTCGGGTTAAGTGGGGCCCCCGGAGCTTTCATGGCCCTTATCAACGAAGTTCTCCATGATTTACTGTACAAGGGAGTTGTTGTATATTTAGATGACGTTTTAATTTACTCGCAAACTATAGAAGAGCATGAAATGTTGGTCCGAGAGGTATTGAAACGCTTGCTTGACAACTCTCTCTTTGCCAAACTCTCCAAATGCTGTTTTCATCAGACCTCCATTGACTATTTGGGTTACCGGATCTCGCCCGAGGGCTTAAAAATGGATCCTGCTAAAATTGATGCAGTCCTCCAATGGCCTGCCCCCACCAACCGCAAAGAACTCCAGTCGTTTCTTGGTTTTGCTAATTTCTATCGTGATTTTATACCCCAATTTGCTGAACTGACTCTCCCTCTCACAGACCTCTTACGCACTAAGGGTAAAGATTCACTGTCCGCCAAGCCCGGGGCCCCCCTTCTCTGGTCTGAGGAATGTCAAACAGCCTTTCAACTATTAAAATCTGCGTTTACCACCGAACCTATCCTAAAGCACCCCGACCCAGATCTCCCGTTTGTGGTTCACGTGGACGCCTCGGACAAAGCACTCGGGGCAGCCCTGTTGCAGAAAAATAAAGATGGTAGACTGGTTCCGTGTGCTTATTTGTCTAAAAAATTCTCTGGTGCCGAACTCAACTGGACTGTGGGAGACAAGGAGACTGCGGCCATCAAAGCAGCACTCTCCACTTGGCGCCACTGGCTGGAGGGGGCTAAGCACCCTTTTCAAGTTTGGTCGGATCATAAAAACCTGGCAGCTCTTTCCACCCCCCTCAAGATGTCCGCAAAACAACTTCGTTGGGCCGATTTCTTTTCTCGTTTCTCATTTACAGTCCATTTTTTTCCTGGGAAAACCAACAAACTGGCTGACGCGCTCTCGCGCCTACCCGGGGAGGGGGGTGGAGCTGCCTTGCGAGACATTCCACGTGACCGCTTCTTTTCCTCCCAGCTGGGGCTGGTTGTCACCCGGATCTCAAACGTCCGCCTCCCCTCCACCCCCCCATTCCCAGTCTCGTCTCTCCTTTCCCGCGGGAATTGGAGGAGGGCGGGCTGCATGAGCTGTCTCCCCAGCTGCTGAAGGGGACTCCCAACCGCGCTTGGAGAATGGGAGTTTGGCATGAGGGGGGAATGCTGGTACGCGCCTCCCCTCCTCCGCAAGCAAGTACTTGAAGCTTGCCACAATGCCCGCTCGGCTGGACATTTTGGCTTTTTGAAACCTCCTCTGCACTTAGCCCGGCCGCAGTGCTGGTTGCGCACAATGCGCAAATACATTGAGACTTACATCAAAGGCGGCTCGGTTTGTGCAGAATCTAAAACCATCCCGGGAAAGCCCCATGGACTGTTGAAACCTCTCCCGGGTAGCTTCCCGCCTTTGGGAAGTCATCTCCATGGATTTCATTACACGGTTTGCCCGGAAGTCATGGCAACACGGGTTTTATGGGTGGTGGTAGACTTTATTCCTCTAAGCAAGTTTCCACTTTATTCCATGTGCTTCTATCCCCTCTGCTCCTAAGTTGGCACGGGTTGCTTATTCAACATGTTTACCGCTTCCATTCCGCCCCCGTTCAAGCAGGTGGAAACACCGACCGCGGCCCCCAATTCATCTCAAAGTTCTGGAAAGCGTTTTTGGGATTGTTGGGAGTCATTTCGGCCGTCAGCCGCCCTCTACCACGCTCTTCAAAGTGACGGCGATCGGAGAGAACTTAACAGAACCCTAGGAGCAGTATTTACGCTGTTACACCAACTACCACTAAGACAACTGGCGCGAAATATTCCGCTTATGAATACGCCTACAATAACGCGGTTCATAGTGTAGTACTCAAGAAAACCCCCTTTGAAATTGTGTCTGGTCGCTTCCTTCCCGCTGCTACCACAACTACCCGCAGCAGCGCTTGGACCCCCCAGAATCTTAACAATGGATTTCTATCCCTGGTCGAGGGATGGAAGTCGGTCCAGACCGCCTTGCACAGCAAGCAAAGGACTCCTCTAAAACTGCAAGCTGGATAAACACCACTCAGATTTCCTCTCATGCAGGGCTCCTGGGTGTATTTATCTACAAAAAATCTCAGAGACGTGCATAAATTTTCCAAACTTGGCAAGAGATTTGTGGGACCTTTTCAAATTACTAAAGTGATTAATGATGTCACTGCCCGCTTAGATTTGCCTAACTCTCTTAGTAACATCCATCCTGTCTTCCATTCCAGCTTGCTCAAGGAGGCTCCCGCTTCCGATGCCTGGCACGACCCGCCGGAGAGGCCCCCTCCGACTATTATTGATGGCCACAAGCACTACGAAATTGACGCTATCCTGGACTCTCGCTTTAATCGCAACCGCTTGCAATATTTAGTTTCTTGGGTGGGATATTCCTCTGGGTATAATCAATGGGTTTGAAGCCCCCACCCTTATTGCTGCTTTCCACCGCGCCTTTCCGCACAAACCTGGGGGGAAGGGGTTTTCTTTAGGGGAGGCAGAGTGTAAAGGATTCAATGGTGTTGATGGTGAAGTAACCTTGAGTGCATTCCACAGCCCGGGCGATGGGCCAGATGCATCGGCGAAGACTTTATCTTTGCGCGGGAGATGAAGCCTCTGTTCCCATGGGAAGCAGGAAGGGGGGATGGGGTGCCTGGTATTATAACCTGTGCTTCTGGCGGGAAGTGTCATTCCTGCCACTGCGTGTACTTGAGCTTTCTAAGATGTCTTAATAAATGGACTTTTACTACCAAAGCCTTTTATTTCTGCGTCTATGGAATTCCTTACATTGTGGCAGGAATCTTAATTCATCTATATTCCTGTGCAGTGGACCTCTTGTCTTGCGATGGAGAGGTTGAATTTTACTGTGGAAGGTGCGGTAGCCCCCAAAGAGGGCTCCGACCTTTCCCTTCTGGATCTGGAGGAACCAGCAGGAGAACGGGCCTCGCTGGTGGCTCTTTCCCGTCCTCGTATCAGCACGAGTCTTCCTTTACTCCGTTGGAACGAGGGACGTGACGACGACCATGGGGACTTCCGTGAGTCGTTTGGGGCGCTGTCTATGGATCGAGCGCCTGTGGATCGGATTTCTACCCGTTCTCGTGTGGATTACAAACCTCAGATGCAACCTGTCAT
>NW_025950746.1:0-13104 GCF_021028975.2 Sphaerodactylus townsendi
GGGGGGGGGGGGGGGGGGCGGGGGCAATCCAACTCAGGTTTTGCCCAAGGCTACAGTTTGCCTCGTTACGTCCCTGCCTGGCTCCCATCCCCAGATCTCCTGGAGTTCCCCGATCTGGGCCTGAAAACTCTCCCCTCTAGGATGCCAATCTACAGGGGGTGACTGGAGATTCCCCACTGTTACATCCAATCTACAGGTGACAGGAAGGAGTCCCTCTGGAGAAAACGAACGCCCTGGAAGATGGTGTTTGGGATATGCTGCCACAGGAGGTGGTGATGGCCACTAACCTGGATAGCTTTCAAAGGGGCTTGGACAGATTTGTGGAGGAGAAGTCGATCTATATGGCTACCAATCTTGATCCTCCTTGATCTCAGATTGCAAATGCCTTAGCAGACCAGGTGCTCGGGAGCAGCTGCCGCAGAAGGCCATTGCTTTCACCTCCTGCATGGGAGCTCCCAAAGGCACCTGGTGGGCCACTGCTAGTAGCAGAGAGCTGGACTAGATGGACTCTGTTCTGATCCAGCTGGCTTGTTCTTATGTTCTTATGGACCTTCCCCTCCCCTAAATCCTTTCCTTCTCAGACTCCATTTCCCAAATCTCCAGGTATCTCCCAACCCAGAGGTAGTAACCCTATTTGTGGATGGTGGAAATCATTGCCCATTTCGGGATTCCAAATTCCAGGCTTTCTGGATGGGGCTGGGGAATCCGGGGCAGATGTTGATGGGAAACAGGTCCCATCAGGATATCATGTCAGGATGGAATCCAGAAGGGCATAGTGTGGGGTCAGTGACTTTTGAGAGCCCCTAGTGACCCTGATCCTGGGTGCTGTGGTGTGGATGGAAAGCAGCGTCACGTCACAGTAACCCTAGAACAGTGATGGCGAACCTTTTGAAGACCGAGTGCCCAAATTGCAACCCAAACCCCAGTTATTTATCGCAAAGTGCCAACTCAACAATTTAACCTGAATGCTGAGGTTTTAGTTTAGAAAAAACCGGTTGGCTCCCTCTTCCTCCGCCCCACCCGCTTGAGCAGGGGCCAGCCTGCTCTAGCCTCCAGCAAGTCCTGCGTGCACAGCTCTGTGCCTCTCTAGCATCTCTGCCTCCTCTGCGCCCCCCCCCCCCAGGCAGAAGCCACCCGGAGCACAGTCACCAGGCCCCCCAGCCAAGTCCTCCCTGCTCACCGCTGTGTGCGCATGTCGTGCTCAGTGGCCCATGCCAGCCTAGACGTGTGTGCGGGGGTGTGTGTGATTTTCCGCCCCCCCACATGACAAACTCTGTGTGTGCATGCCCACAGAGAGGGCTCCGAGTGCCACCTCTGGCACCCGTGCCATAGGTTCGCCATCACTGCCCTAGAAAAATGCCATCTTGTGTTGTCCTACTGAGGTCCTACTGTATCCTACTGGGGAACCGGGTTTGATTCCCCGCTCTGCCACTTGAGCTGTCGAGGCTTATCTGGTGAACCAGATTAGTTTGTGCACTCCAACACAGTTCTTTGGAGCTCTCTCAGCCCCACCTACCTCACAGGGTTTTTGTTGCGGGGGAGGGAAAGGAGCTTGTAAACCACCTTTAGTCTCCTTACAGGAGAGAAAGGTGGGGTAAAGATCCAAACTCCTCCTCCTCTTCCTTCTTCTTCTGTAGAAAGTCCGAGGTTCAAACTTTGACATCTCCAGCTCAAAGGACCAGGCAATAGGTGATTGGAAAGACCCCTATCTGAGACCCTGGAGAACAACTGCCAGTCAGAATAGAGGTGGAGTTTTGCGTTTCCAGATAAAGGAGCCTATTCCCATCAGCTCCCTGCCAGCATGGCCCAGTGGGCTGGATGGGGAAATTCTGTAGTCCGGCATGTAACATCTGAGTGCCAAAGGTTCGCCAACCACCGAATAGTATCAACGGGATATAAATCCAAACTACTACTCCTTCTCCTCCTCTCCTCCTCCTCCTCCTCCTCCTCCTCTTGCTTAGCTCAGTACCGAGTAGGCCGAAACACCGTTTACTAACCCTAATAAAAGAGCCTTCCGTTCTGGAAACTTGGCCGTGCAGAACAAGAAAATGCCTGGCAAATGGAAATCCAATTGGTTTAATACAGGGGAGTATTTTACCGCAGTCTAAACTGGAGCCTCTTATTACGAACCTGATGGAATTTCCAAACCGGGCACGCAGCTCCCTCGGTGGGGGTAATCTCCAATCACACACCAACATTGCTCTTGACATATTTATGACTCCTATAAAATCTCCCATCTGGTATATTTTAAAATAAAATTGAAAATTTATCACTCTCCCTTCTTCGGGTTGTCGGGGTTTTTTTCCCCGAGAGGAGATAGCCGGCCCGAGATTATTGCTTCAGCGGCCTGTCAACTGAAGTTAGGGCGAGGTGTGATTTAAAATTTCAATACTTTCCCACCGTTACAGCTGTCTGGGGTGGGGGTGGGGGATTGGTGGGGGGGAGAGCAAAGAACCGGTTTCTTTCCTTATTCAGACTGGTTAGCCTTGCCAGACCTTGTTTGGTTTTGCTTTATTTAGTTCCATGGAAATCTCGTCATCTGGAGGAAGAAGACCCACTCTCTTTCTCCTTTTTGTGCTAGAATCGAGCAGGCGGGGATGTACTGGAATCCTCCAGTATAGCCAGGAAGCTGTTCGCCGCTGCTTATTTATTTTATTTGTGCTGCAGTGGTGAAGAAGAAGAAGAAGAAGAAGAAGAAGAAGAAGAAGAAGAAGAAGAAGAAGAAGAAGAAGAAGAAGAAGAAGAAGAGGAGGAGGAAGAAGAAGAAATAGAAGAAATAAACAGCCAGCCAGCAGCCACAAGAAGAAGAAGAAGAGGAGGAGGGAGGGAGAGGAGGAGGAGGAGGAGGAGGAGGAGGAGTTTGGATTTATATCCCCCCTTTCTCTCCTGCAGGAGACTCAAAGGGGCTTACAATCTCCTTGCCCTTCCCCCCTCACAACAAACACCCTGTGAGGTAGGTGGGGCTGAGAGAGCTCTGAGAAGCTGTGACTAGCCCAAGGTCACCCAGCTGGCATGTGTGGGAGTGCACAGGCTAATCTGAATTCCCCAGATAAGCCTCCACAGCTCAGGCGGCAGAGCGGGGAATCAAACCCGGTTCCTCCAGATTAGATACACAAGCTCTTAACCTCCGACGCCACTGCTGCGTAGGTTGCCAATGTCCAGGTGGGGCCTGGAGATCTCTCTGAATGGTATCAGTTTCCCTGGAGGTTGACTTGGGGCGGCGGAGCTTATGCAGTGGTGGGATTCAGCCGGTTTGCACCGCTTCGGCAGAACCGGTTGTTAAAATGGTGCTTTCAAACAGCCAGTTGCTAAATTATTTGAATCCCACCGCTGACCTTATGGAATTATGAACTGCTGAAATCCCCTGTGCTGCAACCCTCATATCTCCCCGGAGATAGGATTCAACGAGATCTGAGCACACCGGAAAATGTGGTCAGGTGTGATCCAGATGCAGTTCAATAGGGTGAGGTCAGCCAGTCGTATCGTATTTACAATCAACAGACCCATAAAAACAGATTAAAGGAACTAATACATTTAAAACAAGTTTAAAATACATTCTGGAAGTAAATACAAAATTAAAATTAATCAGATTTAAAACCTAATCATTTAATAATCAGCAACTGATCTCGCAATCCAAGCTGCGTGCGGAAACGCTAATCCTTGCTGCCACAGACAAAGATTTAGCGACTGCAAGAGTAATATTGGCATATTTGTCCTCTAGGAGGGTCTTTACTAAAATGACAGGTGGATAGTTTTCCCAACCTGCTATCAGTGGGATTAACCCATCTTGGCGTCTCCTCTGGTACAATTTGCAAGAAAGCAAAACATGCATCAGAGATTCCACATCATTACCCTTACAGGGGAAGCAAAACCTTTTTTCGGAATATGGAATTGCACACCAGAAAGCGAACGCCCAAGCATAACCCCTCAGAGGGTAGAGTGGCTTCAAACGATGGCCGTTCCTCCAGATGCACTATAGACTACAATTCCCATGAATCCTACCACTTGGCCATGCTGGCAGGGGCTGATGGGAACTGTAGTTCATGAACATCTGGAGGGCCATAGTTTGAAGACCCCTGGTACAGGGTAAGGGTTGAGGTCCCTCCCCTCCCCAGACTCTGCCCACTCCAAACTCCACCCCCCAAGGTCTTGCCCAACCCAGGACAGGCTAAGGGAGCAGCAGTGGCGTAGGAGGTTAAGAGCTCGTGTATCTAATCTGGAGGAACCGGGTTTGATTCCCCGCTCTGCCACCTGAGCTGTGGAGGCTTATCTGGAGAATTCAGATTAGCCCGTACACTCCCACACACGCCAGCTGGGTGACCTTGGGCTAGTCACAGCTTCTCGGAGCTCTCTCAGCCCCACCCACCTCACAGGGTGTTTGTTGTGAGGGGGGAAGGGCAAGGAGATTGTAAGCCCCTTTGAGACTCCTGCAGGAGAGAAAGGGGGGGTATAAATCCAAACTCTTCTTCTTCTTCTTCTTCTTCTAAGTTATCCCCCCTGCACAAGTTTTTTTTAAATACAAAACTTTATTAGGTTTTCAAAAATACATAGATGATAAAAAACAACTTGAATAATAAGTAAAAAATGCAAAGAATATAGACTAAAGAAAAGGAAGGAAAGAAGAGAGGAGAAAGTAAGAAAAGAAAAAGATAGTAAAATAAAAAAGAGAAAAGAACCATTTAAAAAGATAAGAATATGCTTTACATTAATCATATTTTGTCAATCTTTAAAGATACGAAAAACAACAACAAATCAGCGAAATCATTCTTGTCTAATAATATGCCCTTCCAGCTATGGCCCTCCAGATGTTCATGGACTACAATTCCTATCAGCCCCTGCCAGCATTGCCCAGTGGCAGGGCTGATGGGAATTGTAGTCCATGAACATCTGGAGGGCCAACGTTTGAAGACCCCTCTAGACCTTAATATTTCTTATTGACATATAATATTATAACATGAGTCAAATCAAATTCAAGTTTCCTCCATCAGGTATTTCTGACGGCCAGTCTTCTTACAAAGGTAAGGCATAACTATGTCCCATTTAACTATTTCTCTACTGTCGGTGTTTTCTCTTAATTTGCATTAATAAATCCATATTGTAGAACCCCATACACAAGATTTTTACAGGAAACAGGAACTACTGGGAGCACTGTGCCTCGCAGACTCTGCAGCACATCTGTTTGAGCTTTTTAAAGTCCCGAGGATACCGACAGGTTATGGGCAAGCACGCCTTACGCTGCAATTTAGAATCTGTTTCTGGCATCATTAGGACTGAATAGCAGCAAGGTCGGCCTGGCCCGCTAATGGTGATGGAAAGCATTTTATTATTCACATTGCTTTTAATATTTAATATTGAAGCCATTACAGGTCAGATGGGTTTGGTTTTTTTTACCGCCGAGCGCGCTTTAAAAACTAAATCAAATCGAGCGCGTACGGACACAAGGTGGGCCCTCGTAGGGTTTTGTATTGTTTTTAGCCCTGGAGTCAAGGAGGTTATTTGACCCTCTCCCATTCATTTTGCTGCCGAGGGTTTCAAAGTAAGCAAGTGGGGGTCGGCGTAAATTCTAGTAGCAGAAGGAAAGATTAAAGAATTAGAAGGAGGGAATCAGATGGGAAAAGATGATCTGCGCTTTCAGTTCAAGGTTTTTTTTCTATTTCTTGACCAGGTGTTGTGGCCATATTATTACTCACTCACAACACCACCTCTGATCCATCTTATAAGAACATACTAACAACAACATGAGAAGTGAAAAATACTGCATAAATTTGGTCAAGCTGTTTCTCTTTTTTCTTTTCTTCTCTTATAGATTGATTTTCCCCCTTTGATGTTACATTGTGTTAGATTAAGGTTAAAAATACCAATTTTTTCAACTTAACATTCTAAAATTTAATTACTTTTCTTTCTTTCTTTCCTGTGGATAAAGAATAGCCCTTGCTTTGATTTAAATTGTATGACTAGAAGCACTTGTAACAAAGGAGAAGTCTCCTTTTAATTGTTTCACATCTTTATAGAATACCAATGTGTATGATTTTGTATCTTTTAAAAACTGTCTAATAAAGCATATTAAAAAATAATGTTAAAAACCAACCCTGTGAGGGAGGGTCAGCTAAGCCAGGGACCCCCAACATGGGTACCATAGTGGCCTCTGACACCTTTCCTGCTTCCCATTGGCCACTGAAGATCTCACTGGCTGTGCCATAAGAACATAAGAAGAACATAAGAACAAGCCAGCTGGATCAGACCAGAGTCCATCTAGTCCAGCTCTCCGCTACTCGCAGTGGCCCACCAGGTGCCTTTGGGAGATCACATGCAGGATGTGAAAGCAATGGCCTTCTGCGGCTGTTGCTCCCGAGCACCTGGACTGTTAAGGCATTTGCAATCTCAGATCAAAGAGGATCAAGATTGGTAGCCATAGATTGACTTCTCCTCCATAAATCTGTCCAAGCCCCTTTTAAAGCTATCCAGGCTAGTGGCCATCACCACCTCCTGTGGCAGCATATTCCAAACATTACGTTGCGTGAAGAAGTGTTTCCTTTTATTAGTTCTAATTCTTCCCCCCAGCATTTTCAATGAATGCCCCCTGGTTCTAGTATTGTGAGAAAGAGAGAAAAATTTCTCTCTGTCAACATTTTCTACCCCATGCATAATTTTATAGACTTCAATCATATCCCCCCTCAGACGTCTCCTCTCCAAACTAAAGAGTCCCAAACGCTGCAGCCTTTCCTCATAAGGAAGGTGCTCCAGTCCCTCAATCATCCTCGTTGCCCTTCTCTGCACTTTTTCTATCTCTTCAATATCCTTTTTGAGATGTGGTGACCAGAACTGAACACAGTACTCCAAGTGTGGTCAGCATCTCACGGCTTTATATAAGCGCATGACAATCTTTGCAGTTTTATTATCAATTCCTTTCCTGATTATCCCCAGCATAGAGTTTGCCTTTTTCAATGCTGCCATACATTGAGTTGACATTCCCATGGAACTATCAATTAAGACGCTTCAAATCCCTTTCCTGGTCTGGTAGACTGATAGCACCCTCGGACCCCTGTAGCGTGTATGTGAAGTTTGGATTTTTTGCCCCTATGTGCATCACTCTGCATTTTGCTACATTGAACTGCATTTGCCATTTCTTAGTCTTTTCACTCACCTAATTTATCAAGGTCCGCTTTGGAGCTCCTCGGCAGAATCCTTTGTGGTTCTCACCACCCTACATAATTTGGTATCATCTGCAAACTTGGCCACCACGCTACCCACCCCTACTTCCAGGTCATTTATCAGGGTTAAAGAGCACTGGTCCCAAAACGGATCCTTGGGGGACACCACCCCCCACATCTCTCCATTGTGAGAATTTCCCATTTACATTAATCTACACTCTTTGCTTCCTGTTTCTCAACCAGTTTTTAATCCATAGGAGGACTTCCCCTCTTATTCCTTCATTGCTGAGTTTTCTCAATAATCTCTGGTGAGGAACTTTGTCAAAAGCCTTTTGGAAATCCAAGTAGACAATGTCCATTGGTTCCCCCTTATCCACATGCCTATTTACATCCTCAAAGAACTCTAGTAAGTTTGTAAGACAGGATTTGCCTCTGC
The DNA here is from genome assembly GCF_021028975.2 of Sphaerodactylus townsendi. NCBI lineage: Eukaryota > Metazoa > Chordata > Lepidosauria > Squamata > Sphaerodactylidae > Sphaerodactylus > Sphaerodactylus townsendi. The sequence goes on from NW_025950746.1 coordinate 7,588, forward strand.
AAAAGCCATGCTGACTCTTTCTCAGCAGGTAAATTAAAAGAAGAAGAAGAGTTTGGATTTATATCCCCCAATTAAAAGAAGAAGAAGAGTTTGGATTTATATCCCCCCTTTCTCTCCTGCAGGAGACTCAAGGGGGCTTACAATCTCCTTGCCCTTCCCCCCTCACAACAAACACCCTGTGAGGTGGGTGGGGCTGAGAGAGCTCCGAGAAGCTGTGACTAGCCCAAGGTCACCCATCTGGCGTGTGTGGGAGTGTACAGGCTAATCTGAATTCCCCAGATAAGCCTCCACAGCTCAGGCGGCAGAGCTGGGAATCAAACCCGGTTCCTCCAGATTAGATACATGAGCTCTTAACCTCCTACGCCACTGCTGCTCCACACAGCTCATAATCTAAAAGCAAAAAACTAGGCTACTACATGCAATGCCAAAAGTGCAAATTTTAATACAATAAGCAAAATGCAAACATCTTGGAGCAGACTGTGAAACCTGCAAAAATTGAAATGAAGAGGTTTGGTCCCTATGGGGCCTTTGGAGTGGTTGGCACAAGAATCCACCCACTCTGCCATGGGAGTATTGCAACCCAGAGATGCAAGAAATCTTAGCTGTAGATTCTTGAATGGCAAATGAGTCTTGCACTCCAGAGGCCTTGTGGGTAGGATGGGGGTGGGGCTTCAGAAAACAGTGGTTCGACCACAGAGGCATATCTAGGGAAAATGTAGCTCAGTGCAAGAATTGAGTTTTCTGCTCCTACATATGAGCAGCTGCCCCCCAACAACCAAACAACATTTTTTACAGTTGATGTATGGATCTGGGGGGAAGGAAGAGTGGCGCGGGGGTGATTTTCCACCCCACATGACAAAATGACTGCAGCCCGGGGACATTTGACCACATATGTCCCCCTGAGCGGTACGCCCCTGCTGGACTGGAGACCCATTCATTTGGACTGGCTGTGGAAGTTGAGCTTAAGCACCAGATCCCGTGCTGAACAAGAGTGGCCTCTAGTGGCCACTGGGGTGCAGTGCCACTGAATCAACATTGCAGTTTGGGTGCTTTTGCCAATTTGGAATTAACTTTGGGCCCTTCAGAATCTGCACGTTGCAGCAGAAACAGTCGGGGAGTCGGGGAAAATAATCTTTCACTGTACCTCCCCAATAATCCAAACTCAAGGGTTAGCATAATCTATTTTATTGAGTGAGAATCGCAGTGGAAATCTACTGGGATGGGAGGGGGTCATCAACGTATCCTGTACACCCCTTCCATTTTTAGGGGTGGGAGTTTTTATAAAAGTTTTATGGTTTTCGGATTGGGTTTTATAGGGATTTTATTACTGTATTTGAAAGGACCTTAGTAAGGTCCTTATTGTACTCCTCCCTGAGATTGTAGCGAAGGGCAGGGAATCAATCTAAATAAACAAATAAAACGCAGGAGAGAAGAGTGACATAAACTGCTCCGGGTCCCATTGGAGAGAAAAATGGGAAACAAATGAAGTAAATCAAGCGATTGGTCAATAACCCATACAGCGTGCCAGCATCAAGAACACCCAGGGCAGCGGGGAACTGGACTATATGCATTTTTATTCAATGTGCAACAGGGCGCATTGAAACATTGCTCTCCCTCCGCATGGATCTCCGGTTTTTGATCATCACGAGCTGTTAGCAACCTATAAAATTTGCCCCAGGGAAAAGGTGCCGACAGGTTTCGTGACCGCTTCTTAGAAGTGAAATTGACGAACGTTCCGACAAGCCGAACATCGCCTGATCTATAAGAGAGGCTTGAAGATCAATGCTGCGGTTAATGGAGAGTAAATCCAACTCTCTGGAGCGCAGGGGTTCTGAATTGGAGCCGCCAGTCTGATCTCGAGGATGCTGAAGGCCCATAAGGTGGTCTGGAATCTGTTGGAGCCGCGTTGGATTTTCTGTACGTGATGCAGAGATTTTGGTCTTTTTTTCCCTGGGATGATTATGGCGCATAAACGGAACCCCTACTGAGCAATTTCCTCTCTGCCTTGCTTGTCTATTCAAGGAACCGGATACCTTTTCCAGACAGAAACAGCTGAGAAGATAAATGCGTCCCAGTGTTCTTATGACAAAACAAAGTCCTCCTCGCACCCCACGGATGTGGAGAGAAATGCCTTTTCTGCTATCGCTTGCACAGTAGGAAACAAATGTGGTCATTTAAATAAAAATGGGCCCTGTCTCCCGACTGAGGTGTTTTACATGACAGTTGTGAAGGAGCCGTTTGTTTGAACAATGATATAACAGCATGGGATGGCGTCTCATTTGCTCTGCCGGGATTCTTTAAACTGCAGTGGATTCTTGGAGAGGATATCGCTGATATGGCTTTCAGGCGTTCAGGCTGGCGAAATTTCTGTCCCACTTCCAAACTTTCGCATGGCGTATTCGAGCCCTGAGATCAGGGTTAGTTTCACAGGGCGGCCATGCTGGTCTGCAGTTGGATAGCTAGATTTGAATCCAGCACCTTAGAGACAAATAAGATTTTCAAGGTATGAAAAACCCCTTGAGCTGACTCTCAGAAGCTCATACCCCCAAATCCTTGGGCCTTTCCCCACTTACCTTAAGCCCCGTGCTACACTCTAAGTAGCGCGGGGTCCTTGGGCACTCCCCACGACAGGGGCGGCCACAGCAAAGTTGCCCCGACGCTGCCGTGGTCGTGCCCCCTCAGCGCGTGGCATCCCTGGTGCTGGATAAAACAGCGCCTGTTGATGACCCCGCGCAGACGTGGGGTCGTGGGGATGCCCGGGCGCGCACCAGGGATGCCGCGTGCTGAGAGCAGCGCGCGGCATAGGGGGGATCCATTCGAGTGGGGAAAGGCCCCTTGTTGGACTCTGGCCCCTTTCGCACATGCAGAATAACGCACTTTCAATCCACTTTCAACGCACTTCGCAGCTGTGTGGAATAGCAAAATCCACTTGCAAACAATTGGGAAAGTGGATTGAAATTGCATTATTCTGCATGTGCGGAAGGGGCCTCTGTGTAGACCTGAGGAGGGAATCTGTTTCAGTGGAAGATTCCAGGTCCTTATATTTCCAGTTTAAAAAGGGATTGGCTAGCTGGTGACCTTTGTCGGAAACCTTGGAGTGGACCGAGGTTATCATTGGGCCGACTTGCTTCACGTATCTTCCACCGCCTTTTGCTACGGGAGAATTCTCCTCAAGATGTCTCCTGTGTGTAATCTGAAACCCAATATTCTCTGAATATTATCCGGAAACTCGCATATCCTACAAGCGTTTTGGATCTGATATACAGCAGCAACCTCATATTTTTAAATTATCATTTTGCCATAGCAGTTTGTGTGTTACAGTGGAAGGTCACAGTTATTGGCTTTGGAACGCGGGTCTCTCATTTGGAACGTAATGTTTCGACACACGACCAAGCGAGCACCTTTTTTCTCTAGAAGTTGGAATGTTAGTGGAGATTCTGTACATGTGCAGTTATCTGAGCAAACTGCTTCGTAGCTGTGGGGGCTAATATGGGAGCTGTTTCCTGAGATAGTCCAGGAAGATGGCCTACCCATCCTCAGGAGCCAATTGGGACTGTTCTTTGTTTGTATCCCTGATTTAGAGCCCTGGAAACGGGGGTTATACCACTACCACCACCACCACCACCACCACCACCACCACCACCACCACCACCACCACCACCACCACCACCACCACCAGTTGATTTCACATCTGCCAATTCTTTAGCTGGTTGTTGGCCTTTCTTTACAAATCGAACCTCACCCAGAGGCCGAGGAAGTTGTAATGTATCGGCGTAGTATTCGTGCGGATCCCAGCAGGGCTGCCTTCTAAATCTGACAGATGTTGATTTTTTGAATGTATTGTCGAAGGCTTTCACGGCCGGAATCACTGGGGCGCTGTGTGGTTTCCGGGATGTGTGGCCGTGTTCTAGCAGCATTCTCTCCTGACGTTTCGCCTGCATCTGTGGCTGAGGCATCTTCAGAGAGATGCCAGCCACAGATGCGGGCAAAACGTCAGGAGAGAATGCTGCTAGAACACAGCCACGCAGCCCGGAAACCACACAGCGCCCCAGTTAATTTTTTTCAATTTGAAGATGTTTCAAGTGCTGCCCTAGTGTTTTTGGGATGGCACCCAAGCTGCCGATTATTATTATTGTTGTTGTTGTAAGCCGCCCTGAGTCCCTGGAGATATTGCGGGATATAAATGTAATAACTAAACTATTGTTGTTGTTGTTGTTGTTGTTGTTGTTATTATTATTATTATTATTTACAAAGTTTGTATCCGACTTGTCCTGACTTTCTAAAAACAGTGGCGCAGCAGTGGCATAGAAGGTTAAGAGCTCGTGTATCCAATCTGGAGGAACTGGGTTTGATTCTCCGCTCTGCCGCCTGAGCTGTGGAGGCTTATCTGGGGAATTCAGATTAGCCTGTGCACTCCCACACACGCCAGCTGGGTGACCTTGGGCTAGTCACAGCTTCTCGGAGCTCTCTCAGCCCCACCCACCTCACAGGGTGTTTGTTGTGGGGGGGAAGGGCAAGGAGATTGTCAGCCCCTTTGAGTCTCCTGCAGGAGAGAAAGGGGGGATATAAATCCAAACTCTTCTTCTTCTTCTATGAAAAAAGGTGTGGACAGGCGTCCTGCTACCCCTAAACACCATTTTGAGGACCCAGGCTGAGCGTGAGGCAGAGGAAAGCAATGTCCGTGGCCTCAAGATCTAATATTTTGAGTCAGTTGTAGCTTGAACAAGGTGCCGAAACGAACAGATGTCTCATCTTTGCAAGCAAACACCCCCCGTAAAGCATTCTACATATTTGCTGATTGACTGGCACAGAGAACCAGGAGGAACCCTTTTTAAAAAAACATACCCTATCTGGTCTGAATAAGCAAATCCTTTAAATAATTGCACCAGCTGTGATTGATGTCAACAACACAGCTAATTACCCCAGAGACTATTCAGGGGTTTTTTTTTTTCCAAAAAAAAATTGCTGCAAATGAGTTAATTATTTACTTTGCTCACCTCTCCAACCTTGTTATGTCTTTAAATGAATGGAAATATTGATCTCCGAGTAGAAACGGGGTGTTTATACAACCAGAGCTGGCTTAATTAGAGTTTCAAAAAGTTCGCCTACCTGCCTCACCTCCCGATCAAACGGATGAGCTCTTTGCTTTGCTTACTTTTTTTAAAAAAATTGCAACGGCGCAGAGGGTCAGAGCCTGTCAGCGGGAAAAAGGAAGCAGAGGGAGCTGGGCTGCGTTCAAATGTATTTCAGGACTATCTTTCAGGCTTAGGTAGGCAAAGAGGCCTCCTTTTAGTGGATCTGGAACAGGCTCAGTGGAAGAGCCAGCGTGGTGTAGCGGTTAAGAGCAGGTGAATTCTAATCTGGAGAACCGGGTTTGATTCCCCACTCCTCCACCTGAGTGGCGGAGGCTTATCTGGTGAACCAGGTGTTTTTCCACACTCCTACATTCGTGCTGGGTGACCTTGGGCCAGTCACAGTACTCTCAGAGCTCTCTCAGCCCCACCTGCCTCACAAGGT
>NW_025950747.1:0-13095 GCF_021028975.2 Sphaerodactylus townsendi
CATGCGCTCCTGCGGCCGGGCGCACGGGAGGCTGCCGCACTGCCTTGTGCCCCCAAGGCAGTGCAGCAGCCTCCCAAAAATCTGGACATTTTGTAGAACCCGCGGGACGTGGGACAAATTGTCTAAAGACGTGACGGTCCCGCCAAAAGTGGGACGGCTGGTCAGCCTATTTATAGGAGAAGAGCTATATACGAGTCCAGTAACATCTTAGAGACCATGAAGATTTTCAGGGTGTAAGCTTGGGATTGCCATTCTTGTGCATTAAAAATGGGCCATCCATGCATGGGCGTAGTGAAATGTCCTTGCTGAAAATAAGAATGGCAGCAGGGCTGTCTGGCTCTAATCTGGAGAACTGGGTTTGATTCCCCACTCCTCCACGTGAGTAGTGGACTCTTATCTGGTGAACTGGGTTTGTTTCCCCACTCCAACACATGAAGCCTTCTGGGTGACCTTGGGATAGTCACAATTCTGTCAGAACTCTTTCAGCCCCACTTACCTCACAAGGTGTCTGTTGTGGGAAGAAGGAGGGAAAGGAGTTTGTAAGCCATCTTCAGTCTCCATACAGGAAAGACTTCCATGTAGGCAGAACCACCTGCCAATTCCAGGGTAATTTTTTGGGACAGGTTCTTTCTGTTGTACCCATAGATCCCTTTCTAGAACAATATCCTTGGAAAGAAAAGACACACACAGAGAAAATCTCAAATGAGAAAATATTTATTCTGCTAACAAGATACAGTTCTGGGAAATTAAATGCAAGGGAAGAATAAGAGCAACACAGTTGAAGCAATACTATCCTTGGTTATTGCCTAATTAGGATGCAAGTAGGGCAGGGGTCCCTAGTCTCTTTGAGCCTGCGGACACATTTGGAATTCTGACACAACATGGTGGGTACAGCAACAAAATGGCTGCACAAAATGGCTGCTTCAGAAAGCGGATGCAGCCACAAAATTTAGTACATGTTTATTATTCCATTTTTCTTCCGAGGAGCTCTAAGCAGAATACACAATTCTTCTCCCCCATTGCTCTGTGAGGTAAGTTAGGCTGAGAGATAGTTACTGGACTAAAGTCACCTGGCCCATTTCACAACTGAGTAGGGATTTATTTTGACCTTTCCTAAACACCTAAGGTATTTATCTCTGGAAACTGGTATTATTGTGTTGGTTAAGGGAGGGGGGGGGGATCATATCGCTCGATGAAAAGAGGCAAAAAAGAAAAGTGAGAGATATTTTCAGAATAACAGTTAATAGTTTTCCCCAGATGCCTAAAAAGGTTAATATTGTGTTACAATATTAGTATACATTAATACTGGCCTCAGCATAAATGAAATCCAACACAGGGTAAATTGTGTCCTTGGATTATAAGACATCCTGCTTACCTTTATGTATGATTAAAATTTGCACATTTGCAACAAGAGAAATTTAAGGATGTAGAATCCCCTGGCTGTTTGTGTAAAATATGATTCATCATCCTGTTCATGGATTGTGAAAGGTATTTTAAATGCACCCGACCATTTTTTTTCTCTCCATTTGCCATGTACTTTATTGGAAAGAGAAAGTAATGGACTGTGTGCAGCGGAGAGGCATCCGGCAAAATGGAAAGGCAACATTCAGCCCATGAAACCAACACAGTGGATCTTTTATTCAATATAGGGCAGGAAACCTAATTTAGTTTTCCAGCTTAATAAAAAGGAAATAAAAATTATGATCCAGATCTCCCAAATCATCACTCCGCAAACTTCCGGCTCTTGAAAATAACTGTAAGGATAACGTGAAGTAATTTTTTTTTAAAGGTGCTCAATGAAATGACTCACAATGCGGTTCCAGTTTAAAGGCATGTCCCCTGAAGGCCTGCTTTGTGAATTAATGCGGACAAATTAGTCAGTGCGTGACCAATCCTATGGCTTCCCTTGGAAACCGAAAACATGGCTCATTTGAAAGTCACCTCCTGGGTTTCTTATCTAAAGGCTGCAGCTCAACCAACCCAATTAGGCGGCCGTACCAGAATACACAGATGTACTCCGCATTTGTCTTCATTTCCACCACAACAGCTTCCACTTCGCATTTGACGGACCACTTACATAGGAACTAGTGCTGATTATTTTAGAGAAATTAGCTTGTAAGACATACACCAGGGCACTTCCTTTTCAGAAGTTTTTTTCTGGAGAGCTCAGAACCCCTCTCTGATGGCCATGATGTTTAGGTGCTCCAAAGTGTGGCCAGAGATCAAGGCAGCTGGTGGGGTGAGGTCAGAAAGACCAAGAGATCACAAGGCAGCAAGGCACAAAGGCAGGACTAGGCTAAGCCAGCCTCCTTCGGGGACAATTAAAAATTGAGCAGCAGCAGCACGGGCAGTAACTGGAAGGTGTCTCAACCACAGGTCAATCCACGTTGCAGCTTTCAAAATTTAGTAGGGTTCACGATCCTCAAGTCCTCAACCTGACCACTCCACCCCCAGTGAGCTACTCAGACTGGACAGCACAGTCTGCTGGTAGCAGATTTATAACTCCAAGGGAGATCTTACTGTTTACTCTGTTCAGCTGATCTCAGGTCTCACTGCCTCCTCCAGACTAAGCATAGTTTCCTTGTTGCTGGTTGTTCTAAGACAGTGATGGCGAACCTATGGCACGGGTGCCAGAGGTGGCACTCAGAGCCCTCTCTGTGGGCACGCGCAAACAGAGTGTCCTCCCCCCAACACATCTAGGCTGGCCTGGGCCGCTGGGCTCGATTATTAGCATTAAACTTAAGACCCAGTTTTGAGGAAGTAGTGCAGGTAACCCTGTTAAGCACTGTTAAACCCCACTGATTTTCATGCGAAGAACTAAAGCGCAATCCTTTACCTGGAAGTAAGCTTGGTTGCTGGCAATGGGGCTTGTTTCTGATTAAACCCTCCTAGGGTCGTGATCAGTGGTGGGATTCAAATAGTTTAACAACCGGTTCCGGTGGTGGGATTTAAATAATTTAACAACTGTTTGTTTACAAGCACCATTTTAACAACCGGTTCTGCCGAAGTGGTGCAAACCTGCTGAATCCCAACACTGGTCGTGATTCACCCATTGGAAGAGTTGCATGGTTGCTTCAAAGCAAAGCCATCGACTACCACCAAGCTTACTCCCGAGTAACGCGTGCCTCGGAGCCAACTGTTTTTTTCTAAATGAAAAGCTCAGTATTTAGGTTAAATTGCCGGGTTGGCACTTTGCGATAAATAAGCGGGTTTTGGGTTGCAGTTTGGGCACTCGGTCTCGAAAAGGTTCGCCATCACTGTTCTAAGAGCAGTGCTGAAATAGAAGAGATTGTGCCAGCAGCAATCTCTGCCCTCAAGCTGTCTTGACTGCACACTGAACAAGACCCTGGAGGACATCCCACTGGGTGCTTTGCCAGTTCCACATTTTGGGAGGCCCTGGGCAGAGAGTGACCCATTCTGCCCATCACCATCCCCCTCCCTCCCTCCCTTTCTAGCCATCTACCTTTGTGTGTTCAGCAGTGGCATAGTGGTTAAGAGCAGGTGTATTCCAATCTGGAGGAACCGGGTTTGAATCCCCGCTCTGCCGCTTGAGCTGTGGAGGCTTATCTGGGGAATTCAGATTGGCCTGCGCACTCCCACACACGCCAGCTGGGTGACCATGGGCTAGTCACAGCTTTTTGGAGCTCTCTCGGCCCCACCCACCTCACAGGGTGTTTGTTGCGGGGAACGGAAGGGAAAGGAGTTTGTTAGGCCCTTTGAGTCTCCTTACAGGAGAGAAAGGGGGATATAAATCCAAACTCCTCCTCCTCCTCCTCCTCCTCCTCCTTCTTCATAGCTGACAGTGACTCCTTCTTCTCATAACAGCGGAGCTCCCAGTTGTTTGCCCCACATTCATGCTCTTTTCCGGGTGGTGGTGCGGTGGATGTGAACCACCTTGCTTGCATTTCCTCATTAATGCCAGGAAGCTGGGAGCATGGGTGATGAAGTGGGCACATAGAGAGGTGGGGGGAGTTGAACAGGTGTGTGTGTGTAGAAGGGGTCTGTAACAGTGGGCCTCACTAGAAGTCCTGGCAGCTGCCCCAACTCAGGATATGCTGCTGTTGGCCTTGTTTGAACTCCATAGCATTCACCATGCTAAAAGCATCAAGTTTCCTCATACCTTGGATCCCAGATGTATCAAGTCTGGAGCCAAAGGGCCATATAGCCCATTTGGGATGGAGGCGGGGAGCGGTCTAATAAATTGAATAAATAATAATAATTGAATAAGTGCCTCATGATGCAACCCTGTGCACACTTACCAGAGAATGTGCCTCACTGAGCACAGCGGGGCTTAGACTGTAGAAATCGGAAGGGAAATTTTGGTCAGCGGCTTTCATTTTTTCATTGCTACCCACAGCCTTCGCAGTCAAGGCAAGTGGGGCGGAAGAGGGGCCATAAAACAAATCCCATGTCAATCCGTTGCAAGCGATGACGATAAAACAGCAAGGAAAAGATGGACGCGTAAAATAAAAATATCAACACAGCGCTAAATAAATTAGATTTAGAATCTGTTTTGCTATTTGCTACATGCAATGAAACAAAAACGGCAATCACCATGTACTTATGGACATATGGATGGATGCATGCATGTATGTATGTCTAAACGTCCCTGTGTTTCCCTGCTGCTGCTCCCACACTGGCACGAATACCTTTCATGCGCCTTAGTTTTTCAGTTTCCTTTGTTCTCCAAGTGCTGATGTCTCACAGAGGTGAGAAAGTATGCTGAATGCACAGCCTGTCACATTTTAATGCTTAATGCTAAATTAGGTCCTAGTCAGAGCAATTTGTACTCCAGGATGTGGGAAAGCATTCAAATAGGTCCCCCACTCCAATGGCAAACTACTGCTTTTTTAAAAAAATTCCTGTCTTATCCTTCCTATGCAAAATATTATGAAGATGCATAATTAAGGAATTGCACCTGACAAGATGAGTAATTCTCAACCTGTTGTGTGTGCGCTGGCATGGAGCAGAGAAAGCAGAGAGATTAATGCTTCAGGGATTGTGGGCTTACATCAAGAACTCCCTGCTGTCCAGAAGATTCTGGGTTGTGAGAATGGACTCTTCACAACCCAGAATCTTTCCTGTAAGAATCAGATGACACCGTCTGACTTGTTCCCACCAGTATTGGAAAGAGACTGACTGACATATTCTGAAGTAAACAAATTGGGTTAGAAGTCCGAGCCCAAGGTCCTTCATACTTGGGTTGTGGTTTTCCATTCCTGCACATTGAATTCCCAATTCAGAGCATGACTGAGGTGCATGTGGAGAAGGTGTCCCTCCCACTCCCATCCCACCAGTACACCCCATCTCTTCAACTTCCAGTAATCTTCAGCTTCCAATGGATGCCCTATTTGGCCTATTGGGGAAATTCACAGGCCAGGAAAATGTGAGGAGGGGGGCAAGCAAGGCTTATTCCAAAGGAATGAGATGAATCAGTAGATGAGTTCATCCAGCCATGTATCTAGAACTTGAGATAGGTTGTCAGGAGCTGATCAGAAAGAGGAATTATATAGGGAAAGTGCAGATAGCTACCGCAAGGGCTTGTCTGCTATTGCACCCATTCCTGGTGTGTTCCAGAACATATCCTGGAATGCTGGTGGTGATTCTGAGGGGACTCCTCTATTGGGTGTGAAACAGAACATATCTCACTGGACATGTCTCTGTAACCTCTATCTGTGGGTTCTGTGGGGCAGAACGTGGAATGAGTTTGCAACAACAAATTTTTAAAAACAAAATGGTTTACTTTCTTAACATATAACATATAACATCAACATTTCATGGTCCTGTTCAAGTTGCATTTTCAATTCCTTATATTTACAGTCTACTGATATTGTCAAGTCCAATTCTTCTTTGAATGTGGGTTGGCTCCTGAAGACTCCAAGGGCTTGATGAACAGGATTCAACATGATGAAGGTTTCCAGGAGAACTCTCACCCATTACAACCACAAAAAGAAACCCTGAAACAATAAACTCCAACATTTACAACATAGCAAAAACAAACAACTACCTTCCCAGTAGTTCCCAACAATATTGCAGTTACCTTAACAAGGTGTTAAGGGCTTATACAACCAAGGTCCGAGTCTGGTAGCCTTGTCTCCTCCAAACTACATGAGGTCTGCAGCCTCTTGCTGCTTTGAGTCTCCACCCCTTACTGGGTCAACCCATTCTGAGCATGGGGGTTACATCTCCAGTTCCCAAGTTTCAGCACAATCCATTGGTGTTTCTTCTCTAGTTACTGGCCTTAGGCCCTTTCCGCACAGGCAGAATACAGCACCCCAGGGACAGCAAAAACGACATCCCTGGGGAAGCATTCACACACCCTGGCCGCCCCGAAGCGGCGTGAAGCTGCTGCTTTAAACCTCGCTCATTGAGCAAGGTTTTTGAAAAGCGGCGTCTTCCCACCGGTGCGGTGCGAACGGCACCGGTGGGATGCTGGTGCTTTTTCCATCGCCTCTACTGACCTGCCTATCCAGCGCCGCTCTGGAGGGCTGCAAAGATCCGCTCACGCTGCCCTCCGACCCCTGGAGGATATTTATGCCGGTTGGGCTGCGTTTCTGCCGCTGTGCAGAAGGGGCCCTAGGGTTTGTTAATTTCTCCTGACCTCGGCAGGCACTGGGGATGTCAGGAGGTCACTCTTCTTCATCGCGGATATTACTTCTGAGATCTATAGGAGTTCATGAGATGTGAATCTGTATCCTCTGCCTGCCGTAGATCTCTTGGAAACATCTATGAGGTGCTTCTAAAAGGGTGTTGAGGTGTTTACACCTCTTAAGGGGTGTTTAAGCCTCTTGGAGTGAGAGACAAGGATGTATTTCTAAAGGCATTTATCAAGTAGCTTAGAATCCTTTTAGTAGTACACTGGAAACTGTTAAATAGCTTGACTGGGGCCCACGCGGCTCTTGTCTATACTAATTAACGGATATATCTCTTACCAGCATTGCATTCTTATCATAATGAAATTGTCCACTGCCTTGTTCTGAATGCCAACTGCAGAGCTGGTATGATGGGCTTAGTGTCAGGAAATGCAAAAGAGGTCGATTCCATCATCCGTTGAGACGGTGCAAAGAGGACGTGACTGCTTCTCAGGTACTGCCCTTGAAATGTGAGGCAAAGAAGGAACGGCATTTTTGCTTGGAATATCTATGAACCTATTAAAAATAGCTACTTCTCATAAAGGAGGGAGGCCGCAGAAACTGTGCTTGGCCCTGTGCCACTGTTGCCCCAAGAAGATATAAAAACTACTTCACTATAAATTAGGGAGTTGCCCACCTAATTTTTAAGGCAATTTTTTTGTTTCTGAATGGATTTTCTCCAAACTTTATGTCAGTCTACTTCAAACCTTTTCATAAATCATTTTAGTTTTTCCAGAGCCGTCTATAATTGTTGTGTTTGCCTGAGGATACAGACGGTCTGTGATGCATGAAATGTTAGAAGCCTACCTGAAGTGACATTTCTTCTCCCGATGGACAAAAAAGGCTCCCATAGGCACCAATGTAACCTTCCTGCTTCTAAAAAAAAAGGATTTAAAAAAAACAGTGCTGAGCAGGGATTACTTAAAGAATGATTTCCTACCTGGATATATAACCCACCCGCCCACCCCCCGTCCCCATGCATGCTCAATACTGCACAAAGGATTATCGGCTGCCCTCTCCCCTCCTTGGAAGAAATCTATAATGCCCGAAGTCTAAATAAAGCCCAAAATATTCTAAGGGACCCGTCTCATCCAGCACACTCTCTTTTTAAACTGCTACCATCTGGCAGACGATACAGGGCCCTCAGAACTAGGACAAAGAGGCTTAGAGACAGCTTCTACTCTAGAGCTGTGGCTATGCTAAACTCCGCTGCTTCATATTGATGTATTTGGGGCTGTGTAGGGATGGGTGGAGGATGATGATGTATGAGTCTGAAATTGCATGAGTCTGAAATTGTATGAGTCTGAAATTGTGTGCATCGAGGAATGCTGCTGTAAATTTCGTTGTGCGTGCACAATGACAATAAAATGCTTATGCTTATGCTTATGCTTATGCTCAAACACCCACTGATGTGGCTCACTAACTGTTTGCCAGTTGTAAATAGGGAACCAGTTTTTCAATAGGCTGTTTGTCCATTTGCTGACCTTTCGGTGGCTGTTTGGCAAAGTCACTTCGAGTTTCCCTTCTGAAGAGTATTTTACAGCGCAATCAGCTTGCAGTGGATTTTACCTCCTCCCCCCCCTCAGCTCCCAAGTCTTGCTACACCAGTACTTCACTTGGCAGACAGTGATTTAAGCAGACAGTTAAATTATTCACAGATCACATGAATCTGTCAAAATTTAACACTTTTTTTTAAAAAAAAGAAATGCTGCCATTTTGTGTTCATCATCCCTTAGCAACTTGAATAGCTGCTAGTCTGTTTGGATCAGCACTATTTTGGCATGTACATAGTTTTCCGAAATCTCAATGCGAACCTGTTGAATGCCTTTGCTCTGACATTTGCAGAATGCCTGCATTTGCTGCTTTTCATTTAGAATTTTACTGTTTGTACTATTTTGAACAATGGAGACATTTTCTTCCGGCTCAGACTGGCTTGTGTACAGGTGAATCTACAGAAAATGATGCCCCGGGGGAAGTTACCAAATTGTGCCCCCAACCTCTTGTGATGTGGATGTTATGCTATTGATCACCCCAAGATTGCATTGGCTTTTTTTGACGCTGCATCACACTAACTGCTCATATTTAAGTTAATGTCCACCCGTACCCCAAGATCTTGTTCTCACACACCGCTATCCAGTAGTGTAACTTCTATCTGGGGGAGGGGGCATCAGCCATAGCATCCCCAGGCAACTGGCACGTGGGACAAGAGCCCTCCCTTACCTCGCACTGATTATGCTGCTGTGTGTACCCATGGGATTTTCACTCTTGTCTGTGATGTTCATGGCTCATTCGTTAGCCACCTTGTGCTTCTCTGTACTGCAGCGACCCTACCCTTTGTGCAAGCTGTTGATCAGGTGGAAAAGATCCGTGATATTAACCTCAGTTGGAAGATTCCTTCATACTCCCCAGCTAGTGATGAATGGCACCTCAAGTCTTGATTTGGAATTGATCAGCTCCCAGTGAACCATTAAGAAGATTGCACTAGATTTCTGGAAATGATCCCCCCCCCCCCCCCCCCCCCCCCCCGGAAAAACCAGATCAATTCAAAATCAATGACACCTCAAGGACCGGCACGCTTTTCATGAAATTGTCAGGAGGACACACAAACTTCTACCCTAACCTAAGATTGGTAGAAATAGTCTCATTTAGGCTTAGAGGAACTATGGTTGCTGAGAGGACTTTTACAGCTCCAGAGTTGTGAGAATCTAGGCTTCTGGTTGTGCAATCTTAAGGACAAGCCACATTAAGTAGACTTTCCTGAGGGCAAGCCACATTAAGTAGACTTGACTAGTATTTTGGATAGACCTGTTTAGGATTTTTGTGTGGAGCACTGAAGTATATCTATCATTGCTAATTGTAAGCAGGCCTTCTGAGAAGTAAGACCCATTTTATTCAATGTGGCTTAATCCCAAGAATGTGTTCTTAGAACTGCCATCCAGTGGTGGGATCCAAACATTTTAGTAACAGGTTCCCATGGTGGTGGGATTCAGACTGTGGCGTAGCACCAATGGGGCTGGGTGGGGCACGACGGGGGCATGGCTGGGCATTCCGGGGGCGGGGCATTCCTGGGTGGGGCTGTGGCAAGGACGCAGCTGCTGCACCAGTCCTTGGGCAGGAAACGAATGCACGCAGGCGCAGGCTGCCACGCACGCCGGTGCACCTCCTGCTAGACTGCTTCAAGTTCTGTGCACTACTGCTGAGAGGAGGGGCGTAACTAAGGCAAAAATCACATGGCAAAATCACCAATTAGTAACCTCCTCTCGGCACACACAAATAATTAGTAACCTACTCTCGGGAACCTGTGAGAACCAGCTGGATCCCACCTCTGCTGCCATCCCTGTGCGTAAAGATGGCTGGCCATCCTTCCAACTGCTTTTGTATGTCAAAAGTAGTTTTCCTCATATTTATCAAATGTTGTCATTGTTCGATGGAAGTCCAGGGATAGCAATTGGCAGAAATGTTTGAACAAAAAGAGAAAAAATGCAAGATCTCTCTCTTGCACACACACACACCCATACACAGAAAGAGAGAAGAATGTTATGTCTCACTTCAGGAAAGCTCCTGGAGCAAGTTTATTTGTTC
The DNA here is from genome assembly GCF_021028975.2 of Sphaerodactylus townsendi. NCBI lineage: Eukaryota > Metazoa > Chordata > Lepidosauria > Squamata > Sphaerodactylidae > Sphaerodactylus > Sphaerodactylus townsendi. The sequence goes on from NW_025950747.1 coordinate 10,215, forward strand.
AGATAACATTCTTGCCTTTGATCCCACAGTTCTGAACCCAGGGTCATCAATAGTCATTTTTCCATAACCTGCCTATTTTTTCCCCTCTTCTCCATTTTTGTGGATTTAAATAAACAATTGTGATAAATGCGTTTTATGAAGGTTAATATTTATGAAGGTTAGTTCAGTCCCCATAGGAAGGTTATACCTTTTTAGTAAATAGGCTGTGAATAATGAATGGCTAGAAATATCTTAATCCTGCCTTTTAAGTGTAGTTGTACTATATCTGTTCACAATTCCGTGTACAATGGAATGGTCAAAATTTTTTAACCTATATTATATTTTTATAAATGAAGTGTGATTTTAGAATGTAAAATTACTCATAGACGGAATGTACAGCTCTTTTAAATTTAATAATGGTCTATATTCACGCTTGTATACCTTATGCCAATAAAGGTCTATTGTGATTGTGTGATCAGTCCCCACAAACAAGAGGCCTCCCTTTTTCATGGGTTCTCACCCCAGTGGGCATGAGACTGTTTGCAGGAAGATGCAGACTCCAAAATGTTACTGATAATAAATTAAACAGTTTCTTGAAAGGTGTTATTGCACAATGCGCTACAAAAGCAAATTAGGCAGGAGCAAAGAAACCAACAATTCCATTTCTTTAGCGAACACAATAGAAGTATGGCAAATGAGCCATAGCCCACTACACCTTGTAAATACACTTGGAACACAATGCAGACATGAGAGCAAGCAATGCATAGAGGCTGACTTTGGTTCGGTGTTGGAGCACGTCTATTGCGTGCGGAATGTCCCGGGTTCAATTCCCGGCATCTCCTGCTAAAAGAACCAGGTAGGGGAAGTCCTCCGTTGGAGTGCTTGGAGAATGACAGCCAGTTAAGAGTAAACGATATAGACCTTAACTGACCAATGGCTTGATTCAGTAGGAGCGCCGTGTGTTTATACACAATTTGCAAAGGGACAATCCAGCACTCTTGTAAACTCAGCTTTCCTGTCAAGACAGCTAGGAAAAAATAAAGGCACGTGCAGAAACGAAGCTGGCAACAGCAGAAGCAGAAGGGTCCAAAGAGATATAAAACATTGCACCTACAATTTCAGCAGATAAAAGCCTTTGTATTATTCATTTTTTAGAACTGTTTTCTTGCCGCCTCTGGCCCCTTCCGCACATGCAAAATAATGCATTTTCAAACCACTTTCACAACTGTTTGCAAGTGGATTTTGCTATTCCACACAGCTTCAAAGAGCACTGAAAGCAGTTTGAAAGTGCATTATTCTGCATGTGCGGAATGAGCCTCTGAAGAATACCCAGCGAAGATGGAGTTTTTTTTTCCTCTTGAGAGCAGCAGTGGCATAGCGGTTAAGAGCAGGTGTGCTCTAATCTGGAGGAGCCAGGTTTGATTCCCCACTCTGCCACCTGAGCTGTGGAGGTTTATCTGGGGAATTCAGATTAGCCTGTGCACTCGCACACACGCCAGCTGGGTGACCTTGGGCTAGTCACAGTTCTTCTGAGCTCTCTCAGCTCCACCTACCTCACAGGGTGTTTGTTGTGAGGGGGGAAGGGCAAGGAGATTGTAAGCCCCTTTGAGTCTCCTACAGGAAAGGGGTTGCCAATATAAACCCAACTCCTCCTCCTCCTCCTCCTCTTAGGAAAGGCAATCCTTTGAATCTCTTGAAAGGATTCAGACAAATTTCCGGCTTGCTGTCATTCCAAATCACAGCTGCCAGCATGAGACAAAACCACTTCTACAGCTCGAGCATCCTTTTCACTTTACTGATAATTCTGTTTTGTTTCAGCACAGCACAGCCATAGCACTTCACTGACTGATGATGCTATGCAAGGGTTACCGAAGAAACGGCCCAAGTTGGGCTTTGAAACACATATTCAAAATGTATCATTCATTATCCATTTTGCAATTTGCGTTGAATGGTTGCTCGATCTGTATTGATCTTGGGTTGTTCAGTCAGAGAAAGGGCACATTCTCTAATTTGTTCAAAAGAGCAGGCAGTGCAGCCACAAATATATTTATAAACCATTGACCAACTCACAAGGGAATGTTAAGGCTTATCTGTTGGAAAGAGTTGCATTAATCGACTGATACCACCATTGGCAAAGTACTCTCTAAATGAACATAGGTCCGGGTATTTACACTGAGTCAGACCATTGATCCATCTAACCAATATGGTCCACTCCAATGGGAACATGGAGCTGCCTTCTAGTGAGTCAGGCTATTGAACTGTCAAGAGTATTGTCTACTCTGACTGACAGCAGGGGTTCGGGCTGAGGTCTTTCCCACACCTATTTGATCATTTTAGCTAGAGATGTCCAGTGGCACTTGGAGCACAGCCAAGGGATCAGGTGGCTTATCCCAACTAAGCCACAGATGTTTGAACCCATGGATCAGAACCCTAGAGTTATCTTAAACCTGCTCCTTCACCTCTCTTCTAGTTCCCCTCCTCAGTCCATTATCTTGATGGGCTTTTGACTTGAACGATAGAGATGGAAAGGACCAATGGTCGATTCAGTTCACTGCCACGCCAGGTCATCTGAGTATCCAGCCCCACTGATCAACACACAGCAAGCTACAAGAAGAGCTGAGAAACTATGTACACACAGCATGAACAGTTGACTTTCAAGGGCAATTAGCTGCTATTAATTGGTACACATAGACCAGGGGTCTTCAAACTGTGGCCCTCCAGATGTTCAGAGACTACAATTCCTATGAGCCCTCCCACTTGGCCATGCTGGCAGGGGCTGATGGGAATTGTAGTCCATGAACATCTGGAGGGCCATAGTTTGAAGACCTCTGACATAGACCAATAGTGCACTTAGATAGGTAGGTAGGTAGGTAGGTAGGTAGGTAGGTAGGTAGGTAGGTAG